>NC_090266.1:305714532-306021032 GCF_040414725.1 Anabrus simplex
AAGTTCAGATGCGGCATTTCAGTGAACAAATAGAAAGATAACAATATGCACATCTGTACATTCCGCGCTTATTTAACAACAACGACTTGGCATGTTTTTCTGTTATGTTTTAGGGTGAGGAAACTTCGAATAAATCCCAAACATTAGTCCCTGAATGGTATTAATTTTTGAGAAAAAAAAATCTAAAACTCATCATAATGAGTAAACATCACAACATCTCTGCTACAACCATTAAATTATTTATGATATTGCATGCTAAATAAAGATATATTTCAATGTTAAACTTTTAAAAAACGTAATTGGCTGCAAAATGTGCCCGGATAACTATATAGGATCAGATGACGAATTAATTCAAAACAATACACAGTTATTGCTAAAGAAATGGAAACAAGAAACAGCAGAATGACGAGTGCATAAGCAATGGAACAGTGGGACAGGCACGAGTGAGGTGAGTAGTAGGGACGTCAGCTCGACGCGGCAGGGAACAGATTGAACACGCGCCCTTATATTAACCTGCGGAACCACTTTCCCACAAATTATTATTTCACGTGTGACATACACAAAGTACATTATACCCCCAGGAATAATAAAAATAATCGTGAGGTTCTTTAACATCCATGAATCCGTGCATTTTAAAGTAAAGTGGGAATACTCATTTAATACTCATTAAATATTAATTAGTCCGCCTCTGTTATTAGTGGGTAATGTGATTAGCTGCCACCCCGGAGGCCCGGGTTCGACTCCCGGCTCTGCCACGAAATTTGAAAAGTGGTACGAGGGCTGGAACGGATCCACTCAGCCCTGGGAGGTCAACTGAGTATAGGGGGTTCAATTCACTTCTCAGCCATCCTCGAAATGGTTTTCCGTGTTTTCCCACTTCACTTCACTCCCAGGCAAATGCAGGGATAGTACATAACTAAAGGCCTCGGCCGCTTCCTTCCTTCCTTCTTCGTTTTCTATCCCTTCCGATCTTCCCACCTGAGCGAGGTACTGGTCCTAATCCCCAGTTATATCCCTCGCCCCAATGTCTCACGATCCAGGCGCCTTGAGGCGGTAGAGGGGGAATCCCTCGCTGAGTCCGTGGGAGAAGCCAACCCTGGAGAGTAACAGATTAAGAAAGAAAGAAAGAAAGAAAGGAATATTAATTACAGTTAAGGACTCAAGTGGAATTGTTTTACATAAGCTACTTCATATTTCACAAATATGGAGCTGAGACATGTCTTTCACACTTTTCTTTTCACAATTTGCTTTACATCGCACCGACACTGATAGGTCTTATGGCGACTATAGGATGGAAAATGTTTAGGAATGGAAAGGGAGCGATCGTGACCTTAATTAAGAAACCATGGAAGACCATCTTCATTGCTGCCGACAGTGGGGTTCGAACCCACCATCTCCCAAATGCAAGCTGATATCTACGCGACCCAATCAACGCGGCCACTTTCTCGGTTTCAAGCAATATATACATGTCACTGTCAAATAACAATTAAGTTTAACCTCTTAATGACGTTGCATGACTAATAATCTCTCCAATAGTTGGTTATCTTCACAGTAAGTGATAATGTAATTGATCTTCCCTGAACGAGTCATGGTGTTCAGTTCTACCGCGCAGGCATGATACGAGGGTCCTAAATAAAGTAGAGGCAACGTAGTCCAGAACTCGCAGGAGATCGTGCATGCGCAAATATGACGTGGGAGAGGTCAGGTGGCAATGTTGTCGATGTGTAGTGTGCTTTTGACGAGCATTCAGTTCGGAGTGTTGTTGCTGTGTGGCGTAGAAGTGAAGAGTGTCGATTTCACCGCTCTAAAGCATGTTCTGAAAAGGCGATCAGCATTCGTGTATTAAAATGGAGGCTGGCCGTGCCAAAAATGCACCAGAATTGTCGAGGATTACGTGAGGCCTGTGGCGAGAATACATTACCGTATAGGACGGTTGCACGATGAGTCAGGGCGTTTCGTGCGGGTCAGAATGTGTTCTTGAAACACACTCCGTACTCACCAGATATGAGTCCTTTTGACTTGGACCTGTTTCCGAAGTTGAAGGAATCCCTCAGAAGCCACCGATTCCCCTAAGTGGCAACTTTACTCCTCGCAGTAGGGCGCTGCGTCACTGTCATCGAGAGGGACCGCTTGCTAACGGTACCCAACGGCTTCATGACATTTGGAAAAATGGCATGGACTTCGCGCGTGACCACATTGAAGGAATATAATTGCAATTGTACTTGTTAGTTCACTAAATATTGCCATTACGATATTTACAACCCTCGTAGCAGGACGGCCTGAAATAACCACGTTAGTTATCATCATTTTATTCAATATCGAAATCATCTGTATTTAGTGTAGATCTACATTGCATTTCCGCAGGTTCCCTAGCCGAGGCGGTAAAGACATGGGTACGACTGCCGGCCAGGAGGATGGAAAATATAAAAATGAGACTTCCACTTCTGGAGAGACTCGTGATACTGAAGTTCATTCAGCCTGAACCAAAAATTAGTACCAGGTTAATTTCTGGGGCCAAAGGCTGCCAGGCATAAAATATTTTCCTTCCACTCCTCCAAGTCTTTCATTGGAGAGGGGTTTTGATTTTTGTTTAATTATCATTATACATTTCGTTCTTCGTCTTCTGAAACCAGTGACTCGCGAAATGTTCGTATGATGAATTTCTGGGCTTTGTTATCATTTCTATCCCCCATACTAAGATCTCGATATTGACTTAAAAGTTTGTAAACTCCAATAAATTTATTTGTTCCTTTTTCGTTTTCTTGTCCTAAGTTCCTCTTTGTTGTTGTTATTCGCCACAGACATGTTCCTATTGATTCCTTTCTTTCTTCAAAAGTTTCTGTTTATTTCCAACTCTCAAGTTGAAGGGGCTATTTATTTATTTGCTTGCAAGTGCTTAACGTCGCACTAGCACATCCAAAGTTTTCGGCGACGCCAGGGTGGAAAAGGTTAGAATTGGGAAGTTAGGGGCCATGGAATTAATGAAGGTACAGCCGCAGAATTTGCCTGGTATGAAAATGGGAAACTACAGAAAACCATCTTCAGGGTTGACGACGGTGAGATTTCAACTCACCATCTCCCGAATGCAAGCTCACAACTACGCAACCTCAACTCCGTGGCTAACTCGCTCTTTGGGCTATTTATTATTTTCTATTTGGCAGAATTTGATGCTGTAAAACAAGAAATTATTAGCTCACTGATATAATTGTGAATAAATTGCTGAATGAATCCTCAGTTAGTTCAACGGTACAGTAAAGTGAATGGCTTGTGACCATCTCGCAGCTCCTTGTGACGGAATTTAATGTATACTTACACACTCCTGAAACCAGAATATAATCCATCTACTAAAGAACATTCAAACGTATCCTTAAGCTACGGAGAGCTTATAGCAGAGGTGCAGTGAGACATACCCGGTTCCCACGAGAAAGGAACTGTCGATCATTCTAAGCGAAAATGTTGACATATAAATATGACCTATTCAGAATTCTGCCTGAGAGAACTGTTGAATGAACATCTCCAACATTATTCACAGCACAGTACTTTTTTTGCTAGTTTCTTTACGTGGCACCGACACAGATAGGTCTTATGGCGACGATGGGACAGGGAAGGGCTAGGAGTGGGAAGGAAGCGGCCATGGCCTTAATTAAGGTACAGCCCCAGCATTTGCCTGGTGTGAAAATGGGAAACCACGGAAAATCATTTTCAGAGCTGCCGACAGTGGGGTTCGAACCTACTATCTCCCGAATACTGGATACTAGCCGCACTTAAGCGACTGCAGCTATCGAGCTCGGTCCGTCACAGGAAAGGGATAATTCAGATTACTTCTACTATTTCTTACACTTTGCATAACAAAGCAAAACTCTGGGGACACGGAGCTGGAGGTAATGTTTGCAGATGGCGATGTTGTGCACAGATGGAGAGAAAATTCTTTTTCACTTGTACATACGAGTTTCAAATACATGGGAAGCGAACTAATACAAGATGCAGTATTGGACGTGAAGATCAGTCAAATGATTTATAACACGGAAATGCATTTTACTGGAGTGTGAGGGACTTGATGTGGAAGAAGAAAGTAGCAAGGAAGAGTGAAGTGCTGATGTATGGGGCTAACATACAATCTGTGACAATAAAGCTCGGTGAATAGTCCTGTACTATCAACATACAGTGGCTCAAAAAAATATTGGTCTGTCGAGATATGCTACATATGAGGACGAGAAATCTAAGGGAATGATCATAAAAATTGACATATACTAGAATCCATGATTATTTATCATCTTGTGTAACATGTACATTGTTAGAAAAACATAATTTATCCATGTCCATATAACTAAAAAGCCATAACTTAAAACAATCATTTTCACTTGCCACCAAAAAAGTATTGGTCTGAATTAACATAATGCAATTTCTTGATCCTTCTTGAACGTTTCAGTACTTGGTACGTCTTCCTTTCCTCTTTATAATCTCAGCTAACCTATTTGGCATCGATCGTACCAAGGTTTCCGTAGTTTTCTATGGTATGTTATTCCATTCGGTACATAAGGCTTCTTTCAGGTCATCTTTGTTTGATATTGCATGCTTTCTCACGTTTTGCTTCATATAGTGCCACAAATTTTCGATGGGGTTGATAACGGGAGATTGTGGTGAAGTTTCCATCTAACGCGGTTTATTATATAACAGCCACAGCTTCGTATTCAGGGCTGTGTGTTTGGGGTCGTTATCTTGCGTAAACGTATACTTTGCTGAGAGTCCGATATTTTGTACACTTGATGGAAGATGTGCCTTGAGGATGTTAATGTATGCTTTGTGAGCCATAGTCCCTTCAATAAAGGCTAATTCACCTACACCATTCGCACTCATGCAACCCCACACCATCAGGGAACCACCTCCATGTTTCACAGTACCTGTCAGGTTCTTCTCTTGAAGTTCAGAATTCGTCTTCCTCCACACAGGCACTCGTCTGTCTGACCTGAAGAGGGTAAATCTACTCTCATCAGTAAAAACGACTGTCTTCTAATCCTCATAGCTGTCATTTCTGTGCTCTTTAGCGTACGCAAGTCTCTTCTTTCTGTTAGCCTTACTGATGTACGGCTTTCTAAGGGCTCTTCTGCCCGCATATCCTCTTTCGCGTAGCACATTTCGGATGGTTTCAGATGACACTTGCACTCCCACATCTTGTTGTAATGCAACTGCTATCTTCGGCGCACTTAGCTGAGGATTTTGGGCCACTTTACGCACAATGTGCCGTTTATCTTGTTCTGATAACTTTGAGGGACGGCCACTTCTTTGCCTATTTTCTATTGTCTTTATTCGTTTGTACCCGTACACAATATTTTTAACAGTTGTAGCAGTTCTTCCAATAATTTCACTTATACCCTTGAAAGATTTACCTTCCTGAAATAGTCGCACTACAATCCTCCTTTCTTTCACGGTTGTTTATTTAATTTTCCTTCCCATTGCTAGCTGAACACGGAAACAGTGCTGAATATTACCTTCCGTCGTGTCAGCACAGACACAACGAGCCAGATGCAGCAGACAGCACGATATCACGATGATATTGTGTACTAGACCAATACTTGTTTGGCGTGTAATGACGCACGCCGTAGTATTACTGGTTCTTTTGCAAAGAGCGTGAATCTCCTTGACTCTATATTCAACCTACTTATGTATTTGACTGTCTTACATATCTGCATATGTATAATTCCATTATATACACAATTATTTGTACCATAGAGTTCCGTTCATACCACGGCTATGGGCAGACCAATACTTTTTTGAGCCACTGTAGATGAGCAATGCACGACAGTGACATTACTGTCCTTCGAAATAGTCTCCTCCCATAACTATGCACTGCTGAGATCGGCGATACATGTCCTGGAAACTTTGCATGAAGGCTTCCTTTGGGATGGTGTTCAAAAGCCTGGTCACGCTTCGTTTGATGTCAGGAATATCGTCAAATCTTTTTCCATTCAAAGCGAGTTTGAGTCCCAGCCACATATGGATATGCAGTCCTTCAAAACAATTTTCTTGGTGTTCATTTTCGTACGCAAACGTGTAAAGGAAAATTAACCTCAAGTACATTATACTGTAGAAGTGCGTAAATACGTCGTACAAACATACATTCCTAGAGTGCGGTACGGTAAGGTTCATTTTCCTTTACACATCTCTATAGGAAAATGAACAAAACGAATAAGTTATTGTTTTGATGGACATAAATACCCATATGTGGCTGGGAGGCGTGACCAGTCTTAAGGAGAATCATGAATAGGTAGAACACTTGGATATATAACCTTTTGCTCAAACAACGACGATATATTCGAATGAAAGGAAACATCACGGCAAGGTAAATAAACAGCTGCAAGAAAACGCGGGCAAATAAACTTAACACACTTCTTCTTTTCCTGCCGCTTTTCCCACACCTGTGGGGTCGCGGGTGCGAACTACGCCGCACATGTGGATTTGGTCCTGTTTTTACGGCCGGATGCCCTTCCTGACGCCAACCCTCTATGGAGGGATGTAAGCACTATTGCGTGTTTCTGTGGTGGTTGGTAGTGTAGTATGTTGTGTGAATATGATGAGGAGAGTGTTGGGACGGACATATACACCCAGTCCCCGAGCCAGAAGAATTAATCAGAAGAGATTAAAATCCTCGACCCGGCCAGGAATCGAACCCGGGACCCTCTGAACCGAAGGCCAGTACGCTGACCATTCAGCCAACGAGTCGGACAAATAAACTTAACACACTAAATTTACTAAAATAAAATATATAAACAAGAAGAAAACACTAATTACACTTGTCTCTGAAGGGCATTACGATGGGCGGTCTCCCGGTAATTATATTTAAGCTTATCTGGATGAGTAAATCTATATCCTATAGGGTTTATTCGTGTTACATCGCGGTGAGTTAATGGCCACTGTGTGTCTACGCACTTGAGAATTTTTACTATTTCTAATCTCTAACACAAATTTAGTGGGAAGTAGCTATATGTCAGCACTGACACCAACATATATGTTGGGTATTCAGCCCGAAGGCTGGTTGGATCCTCAACGGGTTCACTGTTAGCTGTCATAGATGGCCTACGTGCCACTGAAGGGGCGTACTAGGGAAATGAGGAGTGAGGTAGTTTCCCGTTGCTTTCCTCACCGAGCCAGAAGTTGCCATTGCACATCAGTCTGCCAAGCCCACTGAAGTGCCTGCACCAACCGACCCTATGAGCGACATTTTCACACCATTCATAGCAGAATATACAGCTTTAGTAAAAATCGCATTACGCATCTCAACTGGTGAATCCAAATCATGAATGTAACGTACAAACTCACAATTTAAAGGTAATACTCAAATCTAAAATGTGAACAGTTGCTGGAATATGGAACCACTATTTACACACATGCGAATATCAACACACATCACAGATTTAACCAAATCACTTATTCTATTATGAGGATGAGCAGAACAGGCAAATTGGACGTGCGGTTAGAGGTGCGCAGCACTGAGCTTGCATCCGGGAGGTAGTGGGTTCGAACCCCACTGGCCCTGAAAATGGTTTTGCGTTGTATACCCATTTTCACCCCAGGCAGATATTGGGGCTATACCTCAATTAAGGCCACGGCCGCTTCCGTCACACTCCTAGCACCTTCCCATCCCATCGTCACAATAAGACCTATCTGCGTCAGTGTGACGTAAAAAATGTAAATTGTAATTGAGGATGAGCAGGATCTCGCGAATTCGACGAAATCTGACAGTAGCTATATTTCAGCACTGACACCAACATATATGTTGGGTATTCAGCCCGAAGGCTGGTTGGATCCTCAACAGGTTCACCGTTAGCTGTCATAGATGGCCTACGTGTCACTGAAGAGGCGTACTAGGGAAATGAGGAGTGAGGTAGTTTCCCGTTGCTTTCCTCACCGAGCCAGAAGTTGTCATTGCACATCAGTCTGCCAAGCCCACTGAAATGCCTGCACCAACCGACCCTATGAGCGACATTTTCACACAATTCATAGCAGGGACTGGCTGCATAAGGAATGGCATTACTAGCGTCACTCATACCTCAGCTACTTTCATATTGTCAAAGCCACGGAAGAGACTGAGACAGGTCAATGAAAGTAACAATTTTATTCTAGCCCATACCAGAAGACATAGCGCACTGTAAACACTACATCTTACCAGCAAAGGCATTGGCACCAACATATAATTCACAAATAAAACAATCACCGGGCGAATTGGCCATGCGGTTAGAGGCGCGGCTGTGAGCTTGAATTCGGGAGATAGTGGGTTCGAATCTCACTGTCGGCAGCCCTGAAGATGGTTTTCCGTGGTTTCCCATTTTTACACCAGGCAAATGCTGGGGCTGTACCTTGATTAAGGCCACGGCCACTTCCTTCCAACTCTTAGGCGTTGGTGGTCGGTGGAGTGATAGAGGCAGATGGAAAGGTGCCATTAACATTCCTACCCGGCTGGAGCTCGACAGGGAAATTAATTACTATGATGATGATGATGATGATGATGATGATGATGATAATGATGATGAGTTGTTATTCAAATTACCAAGATTTTACTGTTTTCAGTATGTTTCTAAATTTATACCGTCACCGTTAGTGCAATTTACTCATCCTATGTGAAGATTTACTCCTACACGCAGCGGGCCAACTTACACATTAATGTTCTCTGCGTTGAGCAATTGTTCAAATTGACAAGTTTATTAAAATACTGGTTTTATATGCCACCATAAAATAGTTACTTTTATGGAGTTGTGTGCTTCACTGCCTAACAAACTCAATTGAACATCTTCTTTAAATATTGAAATTGGTGTTCACCATTCAATTTATCTAAACAGAGTAAACTACCGCGATTGGTCGGGAAACAATAGAAGATGCTTTGACTTCTTGTGGTGATTCTTCATTTTTCATAATATGCCCTCTGAGGGCAGGAATACCTCCAATATGCTTTTAGGCATGGTTTGAGGGAAGTTGTCAATAAGATAGAATGATTCTAGCTGCAAGAAGACACCAAATTTGATTCTTCAGATCAGGAGACTGATACCTTTAGTACCGAGCTCGATACCTTCAGTCGCTTAAGTGCGGCCAGTATCCAGTATTCGGGAGATAGTAGGTTCGAACCCCACTGTCGGCAGCCCTGAAAATGGTTTTCCGTGGTTTCCCATTTACACACCAGGCAAATGCTGGGGCTGTATCTTAATTAAGGCCACGGCCGCTTCCTTCCCACTCCTAGCCCTTTCCCGTCCCATCGTCGCCATAAGACCTATGTGTCTGTGCGACGTAAAGCAACTAGCAAAAAAAAAAAAAAAAAAAAAAAAAACCTTTAGTAATAGACCATCGTGGCTCTTATAAACGATAAATCGTTCATATCAATATCACGAGCTGAGTGAGAACTTTGCGTGCATGAGAAACAGCTGTTGCGAGCGCTAGCCCAGGACGTTATCAGATAGTGCAAGCCTCTGGGGGTGTACCTACAGTACTCCGTACAATATATGCATATACATTGAGTGGCCACAAGTCACGGGAAGGGGAGTCCCATTAGAAAATATTCCGTATATGACCCCTGAGCGTTGCGGCTAGCTGCGATGTAGCTGAGCAGTCTGTCACAGACACCAATGTCGTAAAGATTGCAACACGTCGCGAGTTAACCGACATGGAACATGGGATGAACATAGACGCACGGCGCATGGATCATAGCATTGCGGTGATTAAATGCGAACTCGGGTTTCCGTGGTCAACAGTGTCGAGGGTGGATCACTGAGAGAATGTTACCACCCGCGTAAACCGCCACGTGGGAAGACCACAGGTGCCTAACGAACGGACATCACGTCGCCTCTGCGGAACCATACTGGGTGTTCGGCGAGCTACTGTGTGTCAGATTACCGCCCGGTTGAGTGTCGGGAGTCAGGAACCCATTTCTACCAGGACAGTAAGGAGGCAACTGCACCGCATAGGCTTCACCAGCCAACGACCAAGTCGTGTCCCTTTGCTAGCACCTCGACACAGAGCTCAACGACGTGCATGGGCCAGCAAACAGTGGCGGCGTGTGGTATGATCTGATGAATCCCGGTTCCAGTTCTATCGAGCTGATGGGCGCGTGAGAGCGTGGCGTATGCCCCATGAAGCTATGGATCCTGCGTGTCAACAAGGTTGTGTCCAGGCGGGAGGTGGCTCAGTTCTGGTCAAGGCAGCGTTATCGTGGTCGCAATTGGGCTGCAATTCTGGCTGCATGGAGTGCTGACAGGTGCACGTTATGTGAACATCCTTTCGGCCCATCTGCATCCCTTTTTGAGTACCCTGATAGATGTGCCATGTTTCAACAGGACATTACGCTCCAGTGAAGTTACGACCATACATTGGTCCTCCAGATTCCACGATCTTAATCCAATCGAGCATTTATGGGATACTGGCGATGCTGATTTACGCTCCATGAAGCCTGCACCAACTACACAAGACCAATTGTGGATAGCAGTGCAAGATAAGTGGGTTCAGATCCCTCCGGAACAATTCTAACACCTTGTAGAGCCGATGCCTCGTCGTATTGCCGCCGTTTTGAGGGCTCGCGGAGGAGCAACTCGTTATCATTATCATATTCAGTGTCTTCCCATGACCTTTGGCTACTCAGTGTATTCTTTCATATAAGGACACAAATTATTAAAAGTATTCTGCACGGCATTTTTATAAAATGTGCAGAGCAACGTGTTTTGTACCAGGAAAATAAATAATAACTTTAAAGGTTGCCATAAGCAAGGAAGTACAAAATTAAAGGTATTTATATTTTAGGGGCTTAACATGATCAACTCTCCTAAAAATATTTATGAAGCAGAACAATACCGAATACTCTGCCGCTACCATATCGCTTCCATAGCAAAATCTCATGATTTCATAAACTTAAACAAAACAAAAGAGGTTAGGGTGGTGGGGGGCCAAATTCCGTCCCCACACCTAATTTCGTCATCCTAGTGATTTCCAGTTCGCATGATCGGTACCTACGTTTTAGCCGAGCGCACAACGCGTTGCCTCATCTCGTTGTCTTGTTGTGAGAGTTGGTTGTGTGTACCACGTTCAGTTTCCGTGTACAAGGAGGATTCATGTTTCATGCTGAGGTGAGTTAGTGCAGCATTCAAATTAAGTGCCTGTTATTCCTAGAGTGAACACTGATATGTGTCTGAAATACTGGACAGCCTTTCAGTCGTGTTTCGTGTAGTTCCTGGCGTGTAATCGCTACAGTGAGGTTGTTTGCGTGAGTTACTGTAGCGGCCATTATAATAAATCTGGGAATATTCGTAAATTCTCCATTTTATTTTTTATGTATGTAGTTTATTATTATTTTCAGATGGGAAAACGCAAGCAGTGGGATATGGAAGCTATGAAAATGGCTATTAAGTCAGTGAGGGACAAGCTAACGGGTTAAAAGGGTGCAAGTAAAGCGTTTAACATCCCACGAACAACGCTGAAAGACTATGTTAAAATGAAAACCAAGATAACATTTTTCATAAATAGCCTGCAAGTAGTTCATTATAGATAAAGTGTTTGGTAAGGTTAGAAATGAAAAAGTATATTAAAATTTATTTTACTTTTCATAAATTTGGTGCGGGACGAAGAAATTAACCTTTTCTTGGTAATTTAGTTTTTGTAGTGTTTATGCTTATTTCAAAATAATATTGACTACCATACGTTATGACAGTTTCACTGTAACTCTCCCGTAAGTGGATACTATATTCAGTAACATATATGCCAATTTATAGCCTTGTCCAAAGTATTCCTGAAATTCTACAAGTCCAGTTCTGCTAAGGGAACAACATATGAGCCCCCTACATCACGGCATCACTTCAAGCATCCATGTTGATACAGAAGTATACAAACGCACATTAACTAATTGCTGTGTCAATCCTTATGCCACAGCCTATTTAGCTGAATGTTTCAGCCATTATTTGTAGAACAAAATACGTAACTAGAGCCTATCACCCGTGCGCGTGCACAGCACTGAGCCAGCAACGTGAAAAATAATTTAAAATATGTATGGGAAAGCCATTTCTTTTATATTACAGTTAGTTTCAAAGGTAATGATACTGTATAGCAAAGAATTTTTTACTCTGGTCAAACAAACATAAGAAGATAGACATAAATTGTATCATAAAGGCAGACATTACATCTATGGCAAAGTTGTTGTTGGATTTGATTTAATGCTGACTTTTGCAATTGCAAATTCAAATAACAATTTGAAATTTGTTTTAAGTCCACCTGTAACCAGTAATTTACTCGTTCACTAAACGTGTACCGAGGAAGGGGTTTATCCTTAGGGTCATGTTATATTTATACTGAATTCTGAATAAGAATGTGTGACTGATATCTTCACCATTTACCTGATATTCAGAATACGTTAACCCTTTAGTGCAAAGCTTGCGTCTAAGAGGACTGACATTTACAAAATGTGTTTTCTTATCTTCCACAATGTTAAGACTGTCATACTATAGAAGTTCCATGCCGTATGCCATCCTCCGTTCGATGGAAATTAATTCCTATTGAACAGAAGTGAATTACCTATTTTAATGTCTGTGTAATTCTCACCACTAAATCCACTAACACTCCCATTACTCATTTTCAAACCCCAGTTGCTCCATCGTAGGACGGAAAGATCCGTCTTCAATGAATCTGGGATCTGAATCCCATACTAACAGTGAAAATGCTGAAAATGTGATTTTATAAAGTTTTTCGAACATCCTTTCTAGGAATATATTTTATAGTACCCCACTGTAAGTCACAGTATGTTTAAGCCGTAGTAATAATTCATGACAAACAGCAAAGCCAAATACTACGCACTGATTCATTTATGAAATTCATATGCACAGAAATTACTCGATATTATTTTGCATTGAACTAAATTTCCTTTAAAAACCTCAACATATTATCAAGTAATATATTTCAATAATAATATAATTATTGTAATAAATTATTTGTATTATTACTATTGCCATGGGAAACTCGATGGTGGTGAAGAGTACATGGTTTCAGAGAAAGAATATACGGAAATCCACTTGGTGTTCACCAGATGGTGTCACCTTTAATCAAATAGACCATGTAGTAATCGATAGGAGATATGCATCTGATATACTACAAGTTGAAAGTTGTGGAGGAGCTGATTGCGATTCGGACCATTACTTGGTACGGGTAAAATACAGGCAACGTATTGCAACTTACAGATCTGCTAAGAAGGGGAAGGCTCCAAGGAGATATATGGTCTCAAAATTGAAAGATAACGAAACTGTGCAGCTACATGAATCCAGGATGGAGAAGAAATTGGAGGCTAAACAACAAAGCTGGGCAGTGGAAAACATCGAAGGAAAGTGGACTTTATTGAGGGATGCATTAGAGGAAACTGCGGATGAAGTACTAGGAGTGGAAGCAAAGACTGAAAGGCAAGGGTGGTTTGATGATGATTGCAGAAGAGCAATTGAGGAGAGAAATGAAGCAAGGAAGAAAATGTTTAGCAGGAAAACAAGAACATATGTAGAAGAATTTGGGAAGAAGAGGAAAGAGGCAGACAGAATTTGTAGGAGAAAGAAGCAGAGAGGAAATGGATTACTGATTTGGAGGAACAATATGATATGCAAGAAGTACGGAAGTTCTATGGGAAAATAAAGAACTTACAGAAAGGTTTTCAACCACATGCTGTATTCTGTAGAGATAAAGAAGGAAACATGATTGGGGAAGAGACCGGATTCTTGACCGATGGGTGGAATACTTTAGTGAACTGTTGAAAATGGCGGCAGAGACGTTAAGATTGGAAGAGGAGGAAGAAGAGGATGGGCAGCCTTGGCAAGATCCTAGCCTGGATTTAAAACCAGTGCCTGTACCATCTATAGAAGAAGTGAGGACGGCAATTAAGTACTTGAAGAATAATAAGGCTCCAGGAAGTGGTAACATCTCAGCTGAGATGATTAAATACGGGGATTAACAGTTGAAGAAACTTGTTCAACTAATTGTGGAAGTTTCGCAAACAGAACAAATGCCAGAGCACTGGAGCTTAGCAATTATTTGCCCAATTCATAAGAAGAAATATAAAGCAAATTGTGAAAATTATAGAGGTATATCTTTGCTTAGTGTGGTCTATAAGGTCTTAGCCAAGGTTTAGTCTATGATACTCACTCCAATAGTTGAGCAGATACTAGGAGATTACCAAAGTGGCTTTCGACAGGGTAGATCAACAACAGATCACATTTTCACTGTCAGGCAAATAATGGAGAAATGCTATGAATATAATGTGGATGTGCATCGGCTGTTTGTGGACTTTCGGCAGGTTTATGATAGTGTGAAAAGGAGGAAACTGTATCAAACAATGATGGACATGGAGTTCCCAAATAAATTGATAAGACTGGTACAAATGACCCTAACGGGTACTAAATGCATGGTTAAAATAGAAGGAAATCTTACTAGAGAGTTTGAAGTAAACCAAGGTTTGCGGCAAGGGGATGTGTTATCTACCGTGCTCTTTAATGTGGTTTTGGAGCGTGTGATGAGAAATGTGGAGGTCAGTAATCCAGGCGGTACGCTGTTCAACCGTGTAACACAGAATCTGGCATATGCTGATGATGTAGATATGCTTTCTAGGAGATTGAAAGACCTAGAAGAAGGACTGGATAGATTAGAAAAGGAAGGAGGAGAAATGGGCCTATGAGTGAATAATGCCAAAAACTCATTACCTCTTTGCATCTTGGAGGACCGTAGTTAGGGAAGACAAGTGCATACAATTGAATGGGATTAACTACGAGAGATGTGAAAAGTTTAAGTATTTAGGAGTGCTGATGACAAAAGATAATGACTTGAAAGAGGAAATACAAGCGAGGATTGCTGCAGGCAATAGGGCTTACTTAGCTTTACTGAAAGTGTTTAGATCACGCAGCCTTGGTAGAAGATTAAAATTGACAGTCTATCGAACAGTATTACGACCAGTGGTAACTTATGGTCCTGAAACATGGACAATGACAAAAGCAGATGAAGAACTGTTGAACAGATGGGAGAGAAAAATACTGAGAAATATTTTTGGCCCAGTGAAGGAAGGGGAATTTTGGAGAATAAGGAAAAACAAGGAATTGGAAGAACTCTATGGACATCCAAGTATCGTAACCGAAATTAAAAGCAACACATTAAAGTGGTTGCGACACGTGTGGAGAATGCCGGATAATAGGGCTATCAAGAAGATCTACAAAGGAAATCCAGGTGGTAGATGATGGAAAGGAAGACTCCGGAAAAGATGGCTGGATGAAGTGAAGGAGGATTTAAGAAAGATGGGAATGAGAAGATGGAGGAGGAGGAGGAGGCGTGCAGAAGATCGTGAAGATTGGGCTAGAATCGTCAGAGAGGCCAAGGCCCTACAATGGCTGTAGCGCCGAGAAGTAAGTAAGTATTATTATTATTATTATTATTATTATTATTATTATTATTATTATTATTATTATTATTAAAAGGCAATGTGTTTGTTGTTCCTTTAATTGCCATGGTTTTTAGATACGTTTGCAAGTCAGTATTTTGATATGAAAAAGTTTAATTTAACCTGTTGATTAGTCTACCGTCATGGTATCTTGCATATAAGAATCCTTTAATACCAAACCATTCTATTTTGAAACAGTAATCTGAGGTAAATTTAAAGGAATTTTGCCTTCTCTGGTGAACACTTATTTTATTGCGTGAGAAGGTCAGCATCTGTGGGCACTTCTAGAACCCACCTCAAATTTATTTTAATTTACACAAGGTTCACACACACACCAACACACACTCTGGTAAAATCCCTATTTCAGTTGTTGAGCTACTAAGAAATACAAGCTATCTCTCCCTAGTGAGGAAACGCTCAAACCACTATACTTCTCAAAGAGGAAGGAAGAAATGCCGTTCCTCGCGCGAATTCCTTAACCTCAAGTGGAATCTTGCTCTTGGGGTTCAGAATCAAATAGCAATCGATCCAACGACAATTCCTTCAGATTTCGTTGCCGAAGGAGGCAAGTGCAGCACCTTAAGGACTCTCAGCGACTTCGAGCAGACACCGAGCTCCAGCCATTACAGTTACCTTTATTGTGCTATTGAAATGTGTGCGTTTGCTGTGTAATTTATTTTATCCCATCGCGTCGTTCAGAAGTATCTCGTAAAAGACAGGCAGAGAGTGGCCCGCAGAATATTTAATGGTACATCGGATTGCAGCAGCTTTCAGCAACATTGTACCGAGAACGGAGAAAGTAAGTCAATGGCCATCGCGTTCAGTATTGCGCAAATTTGGTAGAAAATAAATTACGGTTACCTTATTTTTTATTCCTTTTTGGCTTAATCCAATTTATTGGGGTCAAGATTTGATAGGAATATGGCCTAATTTACGGCCGGACGCCTTTCCTGACGCCAAGGATATGTATGGATATTTTAAGGCAGAAACAGGTTCAGGTTTGATATTCCAGGAAGTGTATAGTGTATAGAATATGCGAGGACTTACAGAAAGCATAAGTATTCGCTCAGCAGTATGTAAAGGTAGTTGTATATAAGGGTAATGTTCAGGTAGAGGAGGCGACTAATGTCGGCGAATTACTGAAATTCGCCAAAGATGATAAAGGCATTTATACAGAGAAACAGAATTTGAAAGCTAGAAGGAGCATCTGGGATTGATAAGATTCTGGGGATATACCAACGGCTTTACGTCCCAGTAACTATTTTTACAGTTTTCGAAGACGCCGAGGTGCCTGAATTTAGTCCCGCAGGAGTTGTTTTACCTACTAGTAAATCTACCGACACGAGGCTGACGTATTTGAGCACCTTCTAATACCACCGGACTGAGCCAGGATCGAACCTGCGAGGTTGGGTTCAGGAGATCAGCGCCGCAACCCTCTGAGCCACTCAGCCCTGCCACGCGACTCTTGAAACTGTGATCATAGCCACGTGGAATATAAATCACAGGGAGATGAACTTTCATTTAAAAAATCCGACGTGCTTTGTGTGGGATTGGAATCGTAGTCAGCTTGTTGAGAAGCTAGGGGCAATGACACTAAGTTATTACGTCCTTAGTTTTTAACCCATTTACATACAGAATTATCTTACCTATAGTTTACTGTACCTCTTTCCAGTTGTTCAAATCAGTATTTAATTTCTTGATACATCCGCGAATCCTACCAAAGCCAACCAGATGAAAAGCAGTGTATTCAACTCTCTAAAGACAAGTTGGAAGAAAAATAGATTGGATGCTAGATGCTGTTTTCTGTAATTTCTGCATCCAATTAGAGGCGAATGGCAAGCTGTTACCGATCATGTCAGTCACGAACAATTCATTGTAAGCTAGATCTGTTAAATTATAAATACAAAGACCTACATAGACACTGTAGCCACAGAATTTATCACTGAGTAAGTACGTGGAACTGCTGCCTACGGTGTCGCAATCCTCGTTTATAAAGCAACATCAAGAAAGGAGTCAATAATGCCAGATGGCGGCATCGAACGCTGCGCATTCCTGTGGTGTTTTAAGGTGCTCAAGTTCTCTAGTCTCTTGCAGGTAGAATTGCCAGTACGTAAGAGAATTCCTGTGGGACGAAACTCCAGCACCTTGACGTCTCTGGAAACTGTAGTAGTAGTCCGCGGAACATAAAGCTAATATTACAATATTTATTGATTTTCTTATCAACATTATAAGTACAATACTCAGTTTAGAATTTACACCTGATTTAAAAACAATGTAACATGGAAATTTCAACGACTAAACAAAACTTGCCGCTTTCAAAGGGACAGAACCGGTGAGAAGTAAATTTCCTATTGATCATACAATATTGGAACAAGGTAAGGTAAGGGTGCATTCTGCCCGAAGGCAGGTCCGAACCTCCGCATAGCTGTGCCTGAGCCGGAGTTTACGTACGGTAGGGTGGCCAGTTCCTTTCCGCTCTTCCGTTCCCTTACCTCACACAACATCACGTGGCAACCCATCCACTTCTTGACCACGCCCAATGTTGCTTAACTTCGGAGATCTCACGGGATCCGGTGTGTCAACACGGCTACGGCCATTGGCTGTATATTGGAACAAATCAGCTCGAAATTATTTGGGTGTGCCGTGACCTACCTACAAGAATCTGATATGTAGATGAAATTACAAAATTAAAATAGAGCAGTCAAGATAAGCAATGTCCGACTATTTTTCTGAATGAACAGTGTTGAGGCCTTCGGTTCAGAGTGTCCCGGCTTCGATTCCAAGCTGGGTTGGGGATTTTAATCTCGTCTGATTAATTCTTCTGACTCGGGGAGTGGGTGTCTGTGTTTATCCCAACACTCTCTTCATATTCTGACAACACACCTCACAATAAATCACCACAGGAACACGCAATAGCGATTATGTACCTCCTCATAGGGTTGGTGTCAGAAAGGTCAGCTAGCCGTAACACAGGACCAAATCCACATGTGTGACACAGTTCGCACCCGCGACTCCCACAGATGTGGGAAGAGCGGCAGAAGAAGGAGTCAGGATAATCAATCAAATTTTCGAATTGTCAAATAGAGCGAGTTGGCTACGCGGTTTGAGGCGTGCAGCTGTTAGCTCGCTTTCGGGAGGTATTGGATTCGAACGCCACGTTCGGCAGCACTGAACTTGCTTTTCCGTCGTTTACCACTTTCACACCAGGCAAATGAAGGTGCTGTACCTTAATTATGTTCACGGCCACTTCCTTCCCATTACTAGCCCTGTCCTTTCCCATCGTCGCCGTAAGAGCTGGCTGAGTTGGTGTGACTAATATGAAAAGCAAATCGTCAGAAGTCAGTCACGGCGGGACCACTTACCTGTGGCAGCGAGGATTGGTCCATTCGGAAACAGGATGAATGAAGACAGCAAGGTTGATTTGATTTTTTTTTTTTTGAAAATCTGCAGGCTACGTTGTAATAGATCAGAAAAAGAATGGACAGATAAACAATGAACTGAAAATAGCTGACATAGTAAGCTACAGGTACTTCTTACTTTATTATCTTATGTCAGGTGGATAAAAAAACTATATCAGAAAGGTTTTCCAAAGAAAAAGGAGGACTTAAAAACAATCGTCCAGCAATTTCTGTCGTACGTCCACGCCCTAATACGTTTAGGAATAATCCTCCTGGAGATGGCTGTGTGAAGGTGGGATAGTTTTACACAATTGGAATAGAAACTCATGTATCAAAATAAACAAAAGGCAAAAATTAAAGCCCTAAAAGATAAAGAAGAAAGGAAAAGAAAACGGGAAGAGAAGGAAAGCATACCCAGCGAAGCAAAGGAGTCACGTAGACGTACAGCTGAAACATCAAAACTTAGCGAAACAGCAATAGGGAAGGAAGGGCAGTCTTTAGAGGTAAATACACAAACAGTGAAGTCAAATCAGGTTCTATCTCGGCTCACCGCGTTCGAAACAAACGGAACCAAGGCAATTCACATAAACATTTCAATTACGACCACGAAAAGAGAAGACACATTTTACAAAGTACTCCGATGAAAGTATGTGTCAAATGTTGCATCTGTAAGAGAGCAATAGTTCTTCACAACAGTGTTGTTTGCGATTATTGTCGCAAAACGTACCACAGAAAGTGCGTACAAGAATACCACCAGATTTACATTCCTGAAAGCGATGAAGAGGATTTTCTTTGCCACGATTGCTACAATGAGGACGATACTGACAGCACCCTTAACTGTGAAGTGCTATCAGATGAACTCTACAAACATTGTCAATTAACGAAATAAAAATGGAATCGTCTTCATTGACTTCAGCATGAAACGTCAACTAATTTATTCTGTTTTAAATTAGAGTGATATCAACACTATGGACGTTTATCAATAATTATTATATTGGCATCAGTGCGTGGAAGGAACATATAATACTTCTGTAATTCAATCAACTCAGAATTTATGTACTGAACCCTTGAACTTACCGTTCCATCGTTGGTCGTCTGCCTCGGCTGTTTCAGTAGAGCAATATCATACTCTTCGATCTTGGAGTCGTTGCGAGATTTTTTTCTGTCACTTCATCGACCAAACGATAGGGTTCAGAGGAGAGCATAATTACTTCAAATGAGCAGCAAAAACGTGCTTACTGAGATACTTATTCAATGTAAATCACGATGATTTAATTATTAAATAGGCAATAAATGTCACTTAAAATTTTCACATGTTTTAACGCGGTCACAATGCAATGAGTGGTAAAGTTTTATTGCAATTGTTTATTATTGATTTTCAAAGAATGGAAATGTAGTGTAACATTAGTGGACAGCAAAAAACAAGAAAGAGAATAAAACCTGAAAATCGGGCACCAGAAATCCAATGATAACAGAGTTAATTCACACGATCTGTGGAAAATCTGACATTCAAGAAATAAAATTCCAGATTTACATTTAATTAAGGTTATCCACCAGTCGATTGTATTATCGGACATTGGAACACCCCCCGAATGGATCCTTAATCGAACCAAATCGACTATCAGTTTCTTTGGATAGGTTGCGAAATATAATTGAAAGCATGGTGTTCATTACAAGTTAACAGCAATTGTCACAATCAGAAATATAAAATTCCACCATGAATTGTCATCTCGTGACACCCTTATGTTACAGAGGAATCCCGATGCAGAAACGTGCATCACCCCAAACGGATGTTCCAGAAGAAACTACAAACACTTGATCCGCTGGGATCTTACTTTCCATCGTTCCTAAGGAACAAAACTGCGAAATGCAGAAAAACATTAATTCATTATGCATTTAAGAAGAAGTGCCAAACACTGACGTTAAAGAAAAGTGATAAATCACTTGAAATCGTTCTTACTAAACCAACTTTCATGTTCGTTAAAATACAAGTCCAAAATATAAACAAACACAAGGAAAGTCTTCCAATTTTCTATAACTACGACTACAATTACAAATGTGTCTACCTGCACTTGTCCCATTAAACCAAGCTACAAGTGATCGGTAGATCAACGTCTCACATAAATATTGTGAATAACGAAAAATGAAAATAAAATACTTCGACAGCTGACGAATCGAAACCGCATTCCTAGTGTAAATCCTACAAAAAAAGTAAGTGTCAACACACGGCATTATCATAATATACCGTACACCCGAGCAATCAATATTAAGGTAAAGGAAAAAGTAAGTAGAAAAAGAAAGTTCATCGAACTTGAACACGCGCGGCTAACTAGTAAGGATCAGTCTCCATTAGCCAGTTTTCCACGTGGAACAACGCTTAAATTCATGCCACTACTGATACGACGCTGTTACTGGAGCACCTTCTGGCTAGTAAAAATTATGCCAAAACATGGTCTAAATAGTACCTGCTAATATTATTCACATTCGTATCTACTACTGCAGACGCTAACATCGTTGAAGTCGATTCGCAACAATGCCTAACCTATGACTTGGCAATGTACAAACGATGCCCTAATCCTATCTTTGAGTCAACATTACAGTGTCTACTCATCCTTAAGTTATATAATACACGCGGCATCCTAAATCTATTGTTGAGCCAATGTTATGGTACCTACACATCATTCATACTGTCAGGCGAAGTCGAAACTTTAATACAATGTCCGGATAATTAAATCTGATTAAATCTATTCCTCAATACAATCTCAACACATGCAGTGAAGTTCGCTAAATAAAAATAAACTCAACTCTCATTTGATATTACGTAATATCAATGAAAACAATAATCACTACCATCACGATATTCACGGCACAACTCGAATGTGAGTCTCCAACTGACCTTCCTTGTTAACACTTCAAACAGTTATCACTGTGAACTGTACAGTGAAGTAACTTTCCATCGATCTACACAAGCTAAACTCTCATTCTAGTAAAATTTATTTTTCACACCCGCAATGTTTCCAGCCGGCGATATTTTCGTCTCATAAAGATACAGAATAGAATTCGATTTAAAATAATCAAGTATTATCTTGACCGTGTGTCAGAACGTATTTTGTTCGTGAGGTCCTCTATCACAAAAATGCACTTCGCTGGTATCAAATAGAACCGTCACTTAGACTTAACTGCCTTTACCTACGGTCTTACATAAAACAGTTATCATCGAAGAACATCAGCTTGTACTTAAAATAGGCGTTACAACGCGCTCACTTGGATTTGTCAACCTTTTCATTCATCAATCGTTCTGGATTGCTACAGGACATCGTTCATCTTATACAGCCTGTCTCAGAAATATTACATCTCGACCTATACACCATGTCCCAAAAGTTCCTCTCCGTCAAAATACAGGGCCTCTTATCCTCGGCATCCTCCTTATTCTACATCACTCATAAAATACAGGCTTACTCTGTCTTTAACATCTTCCTAACTATTCTCATAATATTTCATTTCCATTACAATCCATTTCCTTCTTGCTTAAAACTTTTTTAAATACAAGCGATCCCATGATCAAACAACTTTATAATTATCTCACAATTAACTTCTAGAAAATTTTCTGAGCTCAGGAGCAAAATAGCGTACTGTGATTTTCTGTATCATAGATACACGGTGTCACAAAATTTAAGTTTCCCAAAAATGCAGACTTATGATTTTCTTCACTGGATTTCGATATAAACCAAAAATTTCGATTTACATTACCGCTGAACACATTTATAATCTCAATTTTATCCTGACGTCAATATTATTATTATTATTATTATTATTAATATTACTATTATTAGATAATTTGATATTTGTATTTATCACACTCCTAACGGTTATTTTAACGTTATCATTATTGTAACGTTTACCGGCCTGTATATTATTTCATTGATCTTCATTGCAATATTTAACTTCACTTTAAAATTGTAAAGACATTTAAACACATTTTAAAGTCTCACACGCTGACATAAATAATAGACAAGTCGCCTCCACACTAGAATAACGACAAGACACATCATCGTCGTCACAACAATTAAATTTACACACGCCACATATACAACGCGATGTTATTATTTGTTTATTAATGAAATTAAATTGACAGGCATTTACATTTCTAACTATAAAACATGATATTTAAATTAGACGGACCTGTATTTTCGTCGCTGGCATGGTGTTATCTCGATTTCATTTTATGCCACCCACGTCGGACATAACCTCTCATAATTGCAGGACACATTCTTCTCTTAAACACTACCTTATAAATACACAGATTCTGCACTCGGCTTGAAGCATCACACATTAAAATCTTTTTATATCTAACACTTGACAATAAACTTCATTATGTACACTTATAAAACAGTAAAACCGCCCCGCTTTGTGTCGAGAGCTCAACTAATACAGTTGGCGGAATCTTCAAAATCCTTCCTATCCAGCTGTTTCACAGGTGTAACTGATCGCGAGACACAAGCTTATCTCCGCCAGACAACAGCAGTCCTCCCTTACCGATTACCAAGTCCGACTCGTTGGCTGAACGGTCAGCGTACTGGCCTTCGGTTCAGAGGGTCACGGGTTCGATTCCCGGCCGAGTGGGGGATTTTAACCTTCATTGGTTAATTCCAATGGCTCGGGGGCTGGGTGTTTGTGCTGTCCCCAACATTCCTGCAACTCACATACCACACACAACACTACCCTCCACCACAATAACACGCAGTTACCTACACATGGCAGATGCCGCCCACCCTCATCGGAGGGTCTGCCTTACAAGGGCTGCACCCGGCTAAAAATAGCCATACGAAATTATTTATATTACCGATTACCAGAAATAACATAGTCCATAGTAATCCACAACAGCTATCTATGAATCTGTTGTCTCCCTATGCAGAAATTCAGGAATCGTACAATTATTTAACTTACGATTGTTTCCCCGACCGGGATGGATACCGTGGATACAATATTATAAACATATAATTTGTCTCAGTTCACCATTTTCCACTTGGTAATATATTCCTCCCTCAAGCCAAGTGGCTTTAGAGATTTTACAAGTCCATTTAGCCCACCTTAAGCCTTCTTCGCAATGTCACCTGACTCAGATCTACACTTTCGGACAATTGAATGATGACTGACGCTCTTGATTGAGGAGGGAGTATTTATACATATTCTAAGGACGCTCTTCTTGGCGTTATCTATTGTTGTGCAATCATTCCATTGATGACCACTGGACCGATTTCTTCCACACTCACCCCAGAGATTCCACATATTTTTCCAGTCATGATGGTGTTGTTTGCTGACTTTTCCTGATTCTTTAACGGGTGTAATTAATTAATTTCGTGCAGGAGGGTTCCTGCGCATTTTGACAGTATGTCCTTGACACGTGTACCTCACTCCGCCATTATGGATGCCAACTTTTCTCCGAGCCTAATTAATTTCATTTCCACCCTTTGGACTTCAGCTTTAGCAGATATTTCCCAAAATTCTTAATTACTTATTTCTTAGTTCATGACATTGCCGGAATCTCTCGCAATGAGAGTTATTATCCAGAATTTAAGTATTAATTACCCGAGGTCTTTCGAAATGTTCCGACCTCGTTCGATGTTTGGTGTGCCGCTTTCCGCTGTGAGTTGTCATGCCAGAGAACGCGAGATAAGCTTGCAATAAAAATATGGATGCACTTCATCTTGTAGTTGACATTTCAACAAGGTATGGGATCATTACCTTATGTCAGTTAATTGCCTTAATTTAAATAAGGAACAGGAGGCCAATCCCTGAAATGATACTGGCCAATAACTGTCAAAAGTGGCCAATGACCTTATCTTTTGGCATATTTTAAACTTATTAGAATTTGGCAATTATATTATTATCTGATCAAACAGAAATTGTACTGCATCTTAGCAGACACTCCATAGATGTTAATGATACTCAATTAAAAATTAAACTATATATCTCGTTTAGTTTCTTTGTGTAGAATATAAATAAATCCTTACGTGGCCAATCACTATGTGATATACCCTACTTAATAGAAGGAACTTTTTTCAGCACGTCCGTCGAAAGGAAAGATTCAGAATTCGAAGAACCCTCATTGCTGTTTTTGCCACGAGCCAGAAAATTCATTGGAAACCCCAGGAGTGATGCCAAGAGACCTAAGAGTGGACAGGATTATTATTATTATTATTATTATTATTATTATTATTATTATTATTATTATTATTATTATTCGTCCCGTTTCCTAACACGGTGTCGGGGATGAGGATGAACCAACGGCTGTGCAGCCAAGCTCTAAATTTAGGAGGTACGTGCGTTTGAAAACCACCGTTGCATGTACTGAGAATGGTCTTCTTTGGTCTCCCATTTTCACTTACAGGAAACTGCTAGGATAGTTCCTATGCATACGCCACAGCTGATTCCGTCCACCTCATTACCCAATTTAATTCACCATCAGTCATTTCATCTTCATTAACTGCTCAACTGAGGTTGAGGTCAGGAAGAGCATCTGGTCGTAAGAACATGCCACAACAATCATCTCGCCTAATATCTGACCCCGTATCAAGAAGCGGGACTGAGGCTGGACTTACATTATTATTATTATTATTATTATTATTATTATTATTATTATTATTATTATTATTATTATTATTATTACAATTAGCGTTACGTCGCACCGGCACAGATGGGTCTTATGGCGACGATGGGATAGAAAAGGGCTAGGAGTGGGTAGGAAGCGGCCGTGGTCTTAATTAAAATGGTGTGAAAATGGGAAACAACGAAAAACCATCTTCAGGGGTGCTGACAATGGGGTTCGAACCCTCTATGCAAGCTCACAGCAGCGCGCTCCTAGCCGCACGGCCAACTCGCCCGGTATTAGTATTACTAGAGGTAATAGTCTCGTAACAGAAAAATGCCGGATTTACCCGTACCATTGTACCAGAGTCAGTGTCACTCCTCCATGCTCCTAAAAGGAGAGTCCTGATTGAGGGTGAAGGATGCAGGGTAGCGAGGCAGCCAAATGCGGTGGAGACTGCTACTGCAGAGCCACGCCATAGACCGTGCGGCATGCTGCTTCACTCCGTCTCTCTCCCCGCCCAGGGCATTGTCTAATGACTGCACGAATATGTTAGGACTGTAGTTCGATTTCCAGTTCTTCTACAAATTCGAGGCTGCTTTAAGGATCTGGAACGTGGTGTACTTCATCTCCGACACACAACTGAGTAGAGGCCGGATTCTTTCGGTTTTAGTTGTTCAAATGGTGCTGACTTCTGAGCCTGGGTAGACGGGTTCAATCCCGACCCGGTCCAGTGGTAAAGTGTTCAGATACGCCTGTCCCATGTCAGTTGATTTACTGGCATCAGTAGATAGACCCATTCACCCCGGCACCCTCTTCCACCTCTTTCTGCTCCACGGGTAACCCCATAATAATAATAATAATAATAATAATAATAATAATAATAATAATAATAATAATAATAATAATGGTATTGATACGAATGTTTTTGGTTTTACGTCCCAGAAAGTACTGTCCTCTGGGGCAAAATTAGAGCATATTGGCGTCTATGAAAACCTAAAAGTAGTTTATTTGCTGTTGGTTTTAACGTCGCACTAACACATTGAAGGATTCCAGTGAGGCAAGGATTGGAAAGGGCTAGGATTCAGAATGAAGTGGTTGTGGCCTTAATTAAGGCATAGCCCTCTAGCATTTGCCTAGTGCAAACAATGGGAAAACGCGGAAAACCGTCTTCAGTGCTGCTGACTGTAGGATACGAACTCACCATCTCCCGAATGCAAGCTCAAAGCTACGCTACCCTCACCGCATGGCCAACTCACTGGGTCATAGCGGTAGTTAGGTGGACGTAAAACCAATAATATAATTATTAAATGCTATATAAGTCTCACTTCGGCTTCAGAAGATGAGGCTCCGTTGTTTTCTGCAATGCTTTGAAACATTGCCTTGCCATTTTTCCCGCAGATTGTGGTCAAATACGTCACATAAATGTAACTATATATGGTGAGACATGTGCCCCAGACGGTAGAGCGCTGGCTTTGTGAACCCAGATTGGGAGGTTCGATCCCGGCTTACTTCGGTGGTGTTTGAAGGTGTTCAGATACTTCGGCTTCGTATCGGTAGATTTACTGGCACATAAAGGGGGGAAATGCTGGCTTCTCAACGTCTCCGATAACTATAACAGTACTTTCTGGGACGTAAAACCAAAAACATTCGTATCAATACCATTATTATTATTATTATTATTATTATTATTATTATTATTATTATTATTATTATTATTATTATTATTACGGGGTTACCCGTGGAGCAGAAAGAGGTGAAAGAGGGTGCCGGGGTGAATGGGTCTATCTACAAAATCAAAATTAATTTAAAACTTGAACGGAAGGTTATATTTCTTCAAAAGAACAACAACTCAACAAATAACAATACGTCAGGTACAAAAGCCAACTTGAAACAAGACTAGGAAAGTCCAAGATTAGTGATTTTTACAGATTCTGGGCTTCAAGCCCCTAGTTTTATAATTTTACAAATGGAAGTGGTATTATTTATTTAAGGGCAGAAATCCCCTAATTCAAGAGCACTTGCTCCCTAAATTACAACATATATATATATAGCCTCCCAACGGCACACCTTACTGTTACAAAACTTTGAAAAGAGCTTAAAGGCTCTCAGTTTCTTCCAGCCTACTCAAGGCAACATCAAAACTTGCAATCTCTGGCCTCTGAAGGCACCACTTACAAATAGAAAATAATTTTATACAGGGTATCTAGTACCCAACCTACAGGTCCTTTGCAACAAAGAACGGGTTAAATAAACGGCCCGAACACAAACTGAATGGAGGCGTAAATTGCACTCCAGATAATTAAATATTAAAAACCTAAAGGGCTCTAGGCCAGTGAAACAGGGGCTAATCCCAAGCTACTTGAGGTGGCTCGCATGGAAATAACCGTAATACATTACAGTACAAAAGGTTGTTAAATCGCAGACACCTCAAATTAAGATGAAGGGGAGCTTGAGAGGGTAACTCACACTCTATCCCCAATTTACAATTAAAGATTTTATGAAATTTTTACAATAGCCAAAAGTAAAGTCACATTTTGGAAAAGTAGGTTACATAGTAAAGATTCGGACCTTCCCCTCGGAATAATTTGCGGCTACAGCAAGAGAATTATGTGGCCATTACCTTGTAGATGGTTCTGCTGACTGAAGAAAGAGGCGGCCTCGACTCTTGTCTTACCACACACACAGATTGACGATGATCAATTTGCAAGGAAACGTGAAAAGCCGCAGTTTATAAACCCTCAGGGAAGGTTCGAGATAATTCAGGACTAATCAGGACACACCCTCTTAATTTTTATTGCTTAACACAAAGTGAACAAGAAATGCGGGATTGGTTGAAAATTAACAAAAATTAGTAATTGGCTAGATTCAAAACTGGTAGAAAGAAAAGGAAGTACTGCCAGTCCACAAATAAATGAACAGAGATCAGTTATGGACAACCTAGAAATACAAAACTTCTTTAAATTATAAGTTCTTTCACCTTGCACCAGGGTGCATGATCCTAGTTTTTTGGTAGTGTCATCTGTAGAAAAATTTCCAAACTTCTTGATGTATAGCAGAACAAAACAAGGAGAAATTCAGTCAGTTTAGGAAACTGCACAATAACAACATTACTTAATATTTCAGTGGAGACATCTTCTGATTAAATTTCCAACTTGTTGTGTTATTAGTTTCACATTTGATTGATAGAGGAATTTATAAAGGCAGTTATTTTAAATGAGCGGTGTTGATTTGTACCTCCCGGTACAATTATTATTATTATTATTATTATTATTATTATTATTATTATTAGGGAAAAAAGACCGGAGCCGGCGCAAGGGCTACTGTGCAAGATGGCGGCTATACATAGGCTCTTATGGAGAAAGCTGGCTCAGGGGAGAAATAGGACTTAAGGAGACGGCCTAGGTGTGATTGCGCAAGATGGTGACCACGTACAACTTGCTAGTGCTAGGGCCCTCGAGGCAAGGTGGTTGCTGTACATTGGTTATATGAGACTAACTTTAAGGGGATGGACCAAGAGTTAATGGCGATACATTGCTCTTATAGGCCTAACTCTACAGAGCTGCCTCAGGGGCTCACAACTTATAACTTATGACCTGTTAATTTGATCAGCCTGACAATCGAAAGCTGATGTAAGGGTTACTATGCAAGATGGCTTCTATACTGTGTTCGTTTAGACTTAACTATATGGTTGCCTCAGGGGCTTACAACTTGTAACTTATGACCTATTAGTTTGATCAGCCTGACATTCTAGAACTGAGACAAGGGCTACTAGCAATATGACCGCTATACTCTATTCGTATAGACCTTAACTAGAGAGCTCCCTCAGGGGCTCACAACTTGTAACTTATGACCTATTAGTTTTATCAGCCTGACATTCGAGATGTCGTAGACATAATTGTTACCGTCTAGAACCGTCTGAAACACGTTAAGCTAAGAAAAAGAGTTAAGAGTCAGTGAGCAAATTTGGGTGCTTAAATGCATAATGTCAAATATCTCGAAAACTTTGCGTCGTAGAGCAAAACGGACAACATTTTAGCCCTCTAATACTGCGGTACGGGCTGTCTAGAACATGATGGCATAAAAAGTGGCCTAATGGTTTGATCAACAGTGCGCATATGGCCGCTATACAAAGGCTCTTATGGGACTAACTCCTGAGACCTGGACCAAGGGCAAATGCGCAAGATGGCTGCTATGTATATGTTCTTATGCAGAAAGCTAGCCCAGTGTAGGATAGGTGGTATACATATGACATAAGCAGATGGCCAAGGGACTAATGCGCAAGATGCAGGTCGCGTGCAACTTCCTGGTTCTAGGACCCCCGAGGTAAGATGGCCGCTTTACATTGGTTTTATGAGGCTAACTTTAAGGAGATGGACCAAGAGTTAATGGTGATACGTTGTTCTTGTAGACCTAACTCTATAGAGCTACCTCAGGGGCTCACAACTTGTAACTTATGACCTGTTAGTTTTATCAGCCTAACATTCGAGAACTGAGTCAAGGGCTACTATGCAAGATGGATGCTATACTCTGTTCGTATAGGCATAACTAGGGAGCTACCTCAGGGGGTTCACAACTTGTAACTTTCGTACGACAACCATTGTCCCTACAAGCTAGGCAAAACACTTTACTTCCTAGCTAATTGTGCAGACTTAACCGCACGCTGATCAGGTGTTAACCTAACCGTTTGCCCTTCCGCCCCCCCCCCCCCCCAAGCACACAAATTTGGCAGCTACACTTTGTAGTTTTAGAACTGGGAAGATGATGTAAGACTTCAGCAGTTTCCTCATGAGGCATTTGCACCAGTTCTACATCCTTCAGTATTTCAGTGACAGGGGGTCTTCAAGTTCTTTGAACGAACCGTTCGATTTCCTACTCGAGTAGTTCACGTGATGAAGAAGGCAACCCAATCTAGTATTACAAAAACCTCTAACACCTTATTTGCATCGATTTTCATTGTGAAAGATACAAACACAAATGCACAATCTCAAGAATTCACTAAATACACATCACATTATACACTCGCAAGCTACTTCGTACTCAGAAGGAATAGTGTTATAATGCACTGCCACAACAGTATGACGCTGCACGCATACATACATGCAGTGAGTGAGTCAGTATGGGCAGCTGAAACTTGATGATTATTTACGCCTGTTTAGAAAGGAAGAGATAAATATTCGCCAGACACTTCACGAATGTCCTTTGTAAGTCTCGATTAGACACCGTGCTGTTGGGCGCCCGAAATCGAACGCCTAGGAAATTCTAGTACGTGCTTCATTTACAGGAGCTTTAAACGTTGTCACTGTAATACTTGTGTGCTTAAAATATATTATGTGTCAGTATGGTTGATGTGAAGTGTGGCCTAATGGCTGCGAGGGGAAAACGTTGTGTATTTACTTCCGTTTGGTCAGGATATCAGAATGAAATACACTTATGAGATGTCTTATTGTCTTTATTAGTTAGCTACATGCGTAACTGCGGTATATCTACAGTAACCACCAGATGATGGTCTCTTATAAACAGTCCAAAAAGCAAAGAAAAGCGAAGGGACCTCCGTGCAGGCCATGAAGGCCCTTGGAGGGGTGGAAGGTAAAGGCTTCCACTATCCATAACCTCGGAACTTCGTGGGGTAGTGTGGTTTGCTCTACTCCCGGCCGCCCTTGGCCCCAGGAATTGACCTGGTGCTCATTTTTGGTGTAGGCTGATCGAACCTCCGAGTTATGTAGACCTCCGGAAGTGGAAATCTCGTTTCTTAATATTTTCGACTTCCGGATGGGGAATAGAACCTACGTCCTTCCAGGTGAACCGAGCACGCCTTTACCGCCTCGGCTAGGCATCCGCTTATAAACAGTCCGCTGCTGTCTCAGTTTATAGGTATTAGCTAGATACAGTATATTACCTAACCAGTGACATCTGATAGTGATCAGTTTTTGCGGTTTATTATACTCGACAAGTCTTCCCATGATAATTCTCACACCGTGTACCAATGACTATTAGGAGTGCCTTAGTCGTAATTTTGTTTTGCGGATTTATCCTGGAAAATATGTCCGTAAAGAAAGCTCTGATATCCTTTACTTCTCTGCAAGCTCTGTTTAACTATTACTAATTATGTTTATATAACGGGCAGGTTTCCGAGTTTCATATTAAGTGCAGCCTCGCCATTTTCCTTTTTTTCTTTCAGTGTTGAAAACTCTATGGGAAGATGATTTCCTTTTTCTAGATTACCTCTCTGGCTCGCGTGCCATGGTCAACTGATTGTAAACGTCCAAGTTTACACTGCTTTAGATTAATATTAGATCTACACTTCTTCGAGAAAAGTGGAAAATACACAATTTAATAAAAGTTCAGGGCAAAATCTCAAGAATATGTTCCTCATTGTGACTCTACAAAATAGAAAAATAATTGTGAACGCCAAGAAGACAAACTTTCAATGACATGTAAATTCAAAAATTAAGTTAATCAATGTCCGCCTCTATGGTGTAGTGGTTAGCGTGATTAGCTGCCACCACCGGAGGCCCGGGTTCGATTCCCGGCTCTGCCAGTATGAGGGCCGGAACGGAGTCCACTCAGCCTCGGGAGGTCAACTGAGTAGATGTGGGTTCGATTCCCACCTCAGCCATCGTCGAAGTGGTTTTCCGTGGTTTCGCACTTCTCCTCCAGAAAAATGCTGGGATGGTACCTAACTTAAGGCCACGTCCTTGTCTATCCCTTCCAATATTCTCATCCCCCAACCAGGTCGCTGTTCAGCATAGCAGGTGAGGCCGCCTGGACAATATACTGGCCCTCCTGCACATTTGTATCCCCCAACCCAAATTCTCGCGCTCCAGGACACTGCCCGTGAGGTAGTAGAGGTGTCCACTGAGTCCGAGGGAAAAACCAACCCTGGAGTATAAACAGATTAAGAAAGAAAGAAAGTTAATCAAAGTTAATCAACACCCATCCGTACCTCTAAACGCAGGGGCCGTCTGACCGGGGTGGTAAAGGCATGCTCGGTTCACAAGGAAGGACGTGGGTTCGATTTTCTGTCAGGAGTCAACAAATTTAAGAAACGAGATTTCCAGTTTTGGAGGTGCTATATGGTATATGGCCCTGACCCCCGGGGATTTTAATCGCTTCTGATTAATTCTGTTCGCTCGGGGACTGGGTGAATGTGTCCGTCCCAACACTCTCTTCACCCTATTCAGACAACATGTCGTGACCCTAAGGATTCTAACAGGCTAAGGACTTGGGTTCGGTTTTATGGGAGCGTGTAGTCAGATTGGCAAAATTTGTTTGAATATCACTTATATTCTAATACACTTGAAATAATACGCACATATAATTTTCTGACACCAATATACTCCGACACAATTTAAATCTCAATATCTTTAACTTCAGGTCTTCTTGTAAGTCTTGAGTCCTTATATGACACACAAGATTATATATTCACTGGTTGAATACTTAACCACGGAATGGAATCGAAGTCCGTCCATTGAAGTCTTCTTTCTTGATTTCTTCTCTCTTCTATGTTGATATCCCTGGAACCCGTTACTCTTCGCGGCGAGGCGATTATACCAGCACACTAACAGTTCTCCCTGACTGTGTATCTAATCTGCTCATTGCGCAATAGGACCTCCGGCCGACACGAGCTGACAGTCAAAAGCTGTCTTCGAGAGCTGAACGTCAAAAGCCCTGTTGTTTCCGTTCCTCAAACTTTTATAGTTTCTTTCTATTCTTTCCAGAATAATTCACTGAGTAATATACCACCACCACTAGGCACTCGTACGTCAGAGCGTCACTGTTCTCTGATTTGTTCTTTAGTATGAAACCTCCCGCCACGCGGCGACTACATGTGATGATCCAGAACAATTTGGAAGCTGTTCCTATGTCTCTTACACGTGACTTCGTACATTTCCAACCCAGAAGAGGTGCGTATCTAACTTACACAATATTTCACAACTTTAAGACCCAAAGCTCTTGGCTTACGAGTTTTTACACCATATAATGTTCTAATTCTTTCTTTGAAATATTCTGTCATTCCCATTATTATTATTATTATTATTATTATTATTATTATTATTATTATCACTATCATTTATGAATTACGAATTATAAACATATACAGACTCTCCTGCAATTTCCTTTCATATATACATGTGTTTATATGCCTGCTACTTTTCATATCACAGGCTTTATACCCTGGAGGTCGCGGATTCGCATCCTGTTCGAGTCCGTTCGCTCACTCATTGATACGCGGAAGGCGCGTCGTGGACCGCCGTACACGACAAACACACTACACTACCAACCACCAGAGGAACACGTAATAGTGTTTACATCCCTCCATATAGGGTTGGCGTCAGGAAGGGCATACGGTCGTAAATCAGGGCCAAACCCTCATGTGCGACGCAGTTCGCACCCGCGACCACACAGGTGTGGGAATAATCAGTCGCAAAAGAAGAAGAAGAAGAAGAAGAAGAAGAAGAACAAGAAGAAGATATGTTCCTGACCTCCTGTGGGTGAGGGACGCAGACGAAGAATACACCCACGGCATTCCTTGCCTATCGTAAGAGGCGACTAAAACGGGCGACCAAGGGATGATCGAATTAGAACCGTGAGACTACTTGTAATTAGTACCACCACGCAGGGAACACCATGGGTCGCTTTTACTTGCGCGTAGTACCACTATGTTAGGTACATAATAGGTTTGTGATTTGTAGCGATAGTGTGTGCTCTTGTCTTTTACAGTACCTGTGACTAGTACCACAATATGAGCGACACAATGGTTCTGCCTTGCCTGTGATCATTACCCAATATGTGAGGAACACGACGGGATAGTACGAGTCCCTGTGATTAGTACACTTATGTGATGAACACCATAGGTTTGCGTTGCCTGTAAATGGCGCCGCAGTGTGAGAAACACCATAGGTCTGTGTAACATGTGCGCATTACATTACCTGTGAGTAGTACCATGATGTGTGGAATACGCGAGTGTACGCTACTTTTGATTAGTACCGCAACATTTGAAATACCTTGGTTCTACATTCCCAGTGGTTAGTACCATTATGAGGGGCCGATGACCTGGATTTTGGACTCCTTTATACTACAAGCATTATCGACTCAGTATTGTGCTTTAGAAGCAGTCCCTTGGTCAGTAATACTGTTATTTAGCGTTAGTTTCTGGGAATGTGGGGAATTGCGGGTCGGATCCACTGATTGTTTTAAATTCATAACCATCCATTCATTCTTCGTCCTCATGTTTTGAATTCTGGTCAGTGGAGGATTTTGGACTTTTAAATTGTCATTACACTTCGTCTCATTCCGTACGATTAGGGGCCGATGACCTAGACGTTAGGCCCCTTTATACAACAAGCATCATCATCATCATCATCATCATCATATGGTCCTGAGGTTCCTACAGCCTACACCAAAAATGAGTACCATATTAACTCTTGGGAGAAAAGGTAGCCGGACCTAGAACTTAACCACCCATCAAGTACCGAGGTTACGGATAGTGGAACCCTATACCTTTCACCCTCCAAGGGCCTTCATGGCCTGTACGAAGATGAAAACATCGGTAAACATACTTTTGATGGAAATAAAACCAGGTTACTAATAAAATATAAAAATACCGAAATATTTAATCTGTTTTTTGTACTATAAAAAGTAACATTAACATAGAAACTGACTATCTAATGAATGAGTCTGACAAGCTACTAGGATAATTGTGAATTTTAAATGGTGTTCGCAACAGTTATTTATAGTGAATACTCAAGCTGTCTGATTATATTAACACCCTGGATATTCTTGCAGTAGGCCTTTCGAGTTAAAACCTGAAGGTTATTCCCAGTAGTTCCATTACAGCAGTATCTTTACTCAGCTCGTCGTTCCTTTCTCAACTGAAGATTTCGGTGTCTTGTAAATGATGTACGATGTGCTGAGCATTCGTAATTATTCAGTTTGTATAACTAATTAATTTTGGAAATTGTGCCCTCTAATACCAACACAGGAACAGATTTCATCAAACAGAATAACCGATTTCGATTACACTAAAATCATTCTTGCCGGGCTGAGATGCTCAGACGGTTGAGGTGCTTGCTTTCTGACCCCAACTTCCCTAACTTGGTAGGTTCGATCCTGGCTCAGTCCGATTGTCTACGAAAGCCGTAAATGTAGTTACTTGGACGTAAAACTTAATATTATTGTTATAAAATCATTCTTTACAGCCGGGTAACTCGGAAACTAAACATAAACGGACTGATATTGATGTTATGTATTTTTCTTCTCCACTTATGAGAAACGGCCGGCTCCGCGGTTTAAGGATGGCGAGAGTGCCTCTTAGCCGGCAGCCCTGGGTTTGATTCCAGATCAGGTCGGATATGTTTGCTTGATTCTGAGGACTGGTTCGAGACCCGTTCAGTCAACGTGAGAGTGACTTAGGTGGGATGCTACTAGTATAAGTGCTCAGAGCGTTCGTCGCGCTGACTAACCTTCATCTCGTAATCTGAAGGCCTTCGAAGTCAGAAGCGTTCGCATGGTAGGGCAAGGTCCAAGAGGGCTGTAGTGCCACGGGGTTTGCTTTGGGTTTGGTGCATACAAGGCATCAGTTCTTTAATGATTTTCCTTGTAAATATGTTACACATTGTACATAGTGATCGCACATGAAGAATTTATACATTTGCTGACCTCAGTGACGCAGTGGGTTAGTCGTTGGTCTTTTGTTTCTATGATTTCGATCGAGGCGGAAAGGTTGGTGGCATTTGAAGGTGTTTACATGCGGTAGCTTTGTGTTGTTGATTTCCGGCACGTTGAAGAAAATTCCGACATCCCAGCGCGTCTTTCAATCTGTGGTATTTAAAGTAACGTTAAATGAATAATATCAGTACCTTTGTTCAAGTTAGTGCGGGGGATTACCAATGTTACAATAAAATTCAGTAACAATCCTTATTACTTCTTATGGAGCTGCTGGTTTGAGGCCATTAGCGTTTTTTATGTGCCCGATATGCAGCAATTTACGATACCGCTTGTGTTGTCAAACCCTTTGATGTCAGACTGTCTTTGAGTAATGCAAAATCTCCCTCAGTCGACTTGTTTACCAGTCTGGTTAGTGGCGAGGCTAAAGTACGTAATGGCAGTTTTGTTTTGTTATTTTACAGCAGTTGATTACTGTGAATCGATGGGAGAGTACAATGAGCAGAGAGCAGCTCATACTGCATGAATACCTCTATTGGTGCGTCAGAACGCCTTTTTCAGGTCAACCGGCTGTATAACATAGTTGATGAATTGCTCGACTGCTATGATCAAAGTTACGAGTTCAAACCTCGATACAATTTTTGGCATGAAATTAGGATTGTGGCGACGTTTAGTAAATTCTCAGAGGCTTGCAGACTGAACGCTGGAAGGCATAACAGTCTATAATGATAATGTATGTATGTAATTAATTTCATTTTGGATCCGTATTGACAATTGTTGAAAAACTAGTATACCGGTATATTGACTAGGTGGAAGCAGTGTACTAGTTTTTCAACTTATTTAACAGTTTTTGGCCCTTAACGGTACTTAAATGAGCGAGAGTAGATTTACTTCTTTAAGTCGAAAATATCCCCTATGGGTGAGGTTAGTAGAAAACATCCACAGTACATTCTGTAAGCCATAAGATGCTACTAAAATGGCTTCAACATGGAAGCACGGTTTGGTGAACACCGGTCCCCTGTCTGAGTCCAAAATTGCTTCGGTGTTCATGTGCTAGACTCTTCCTTCCATCATTCTTATCCGACCTCCTTTTGGTCAGCTCTTGTTCTTGCCCGAACTCGACGGTGTGATGATTGAGAAGTCTCGGGTATTATTCATTTTCACGCCCCTTCAATCTTCGATTTTTTCTTTAGAATGGTATAAAGAGAGGGCGGTTGCCCAGTTGGTACCTACCCTTGAAAGAATAATCACCACCCCCGCAATTCAGAGTAAAATATCAGTAATTATGGTGACTCATAAGATATATAGCAGTTGAACGGACATTAAACACACATTGCGTTGTTAGTAAGCCTAGCAAGACGACACAGATTGGTTTTCGAGACATTTCGGTCGCAGCAAGGAAATAGCAGTCATGATCTGAACTAATGTGCGACCGTCGCATTCACATGATGTAGAAAGAAAGCCATCTTCAAGACACCGACGATGGGTTTCGAAACATAATACACCTGCCTATATCAATGTAGCATCACTGCTGCATGATACGCTCCGCCTAACAAACTCGCTTATTATTATTATTATTATTATTATTATTATTATTATTATTATTATTATTATTATTATTATTATTATTATTATTATTATTATTATTATTATTATTTAATAATGTAATTACATAATTACCTGCCTAACGAGAGGAACATGACTCTTAATGGTTCATCCAGAAGCCTGCACAACTGGGCTGTCCTCGGGCAGCAGCTCCATTGCAGCAGTGCGCCAGTCTTGTGTGGGCCATCGCGGCCTAGCACATGCTATGTACCCGGGTGCAACACAGAATACGGCCTTCCCCTCCGTAGATCGAATGACTGTCTCCAACCTGTACACGTTGTGAAACTGTTTTCGTGACATAATAATAAAATAATAATAACAATAATAATAATAACAATAATAATAATAATAATAATAATAATAATAATAATAATAATAATATTTTAAATGTTGCGTTTGTGAATTAGAATACTAGATTGTAAGGTCATAAGCGACAAGTTATGCAAATCAAATTCCGCGGCAAAGCTCGTGTGAATAACAAACATAATGTTTACATAACAAACATTTTAATACTACAGTCGGCATTATGAAAAATGACGAGCATGTTGTAATTTAAAAAGTTTGTTGGATCATCCTACAGCCCAAAAGAATAAATTAAACGCAAGATGAAACGCTGCTTAAATACTGACCTAATTGTCACAATTATTCGGGTTGGCTTCGAGACGTCCGGCATCTTTTTTGTTGGATGAATTCTTCAATGTCTTGAGTCAGGTTCTGCGCACTGATCAGCCTAAGACTGCTTTTAGGTGAACAAGTGACCTTGAAGAACGAATCTGGCTTTTACATAATTTCATTTTAGGTAACAACTCTTGATACAGGTACGTAGTACCAAACGTACTGATGATTTTAGCAGCCAGTCTTTGTGAGCGCAGAAACCTTTCCCTAGAAATGTTTTAGTAAATATCGTGAAGATTTTCGCCTTGTAGACGGTTTTTTCTCCGATTATCCGGTCGCTTTGTAAAGCAGCTGACTTTGCAATCGATTAGTGGAGAGGTAGGAACTGTGATTGTTATGGGAAAGGCAAAATGACGTAGCCGCGGAGGCAAAAATACTGCGAGTACGAAGTGGCCCTGGACAGCGTGAGGTCCACATTGCCCGCTATCAGCCAGTTTGGCAGGCCTGGTCTAGTAGCAGATTAAATCCTGGAAACAAGGGCAGGCAAGTTGCTAACTACTCTATTCCACTTAAAGCTGCGGTTGCGGATAGTGAAAGCCTCTACATTTCACTTTTCTAAGTGCCTTCATGGTCTACATGGACATGGCTTGGCTTTAATTTCTTCTACTTTTCTTGACATCTCCTTTAAACTTAATAATTAGTGTGATGAGTCCAAAATTGCTTCGGTGTTCATGTGCTAGACTCTTCCTTTCATCATTCTTATCCGACCTCCTTTTCGTCAGCTCTTGTTCTCTTCCGAACTCGAAGGTATGATGATTGAGAAGTCTCGGGTATTATTCATTTTCACGCCCCTTACGGCCCATTTCTTTTGCTGTTCATTCTTTCTTTCTTTCTTTCTTTCTTTCTTTCTTCCTTTCTTTCTTTCTTTCTTTCTTTCTTTCTTTCTTTCCCACATGGGAAACAATGAAAAATATTATACGAGTCTATTCCAAAATTTCAAGTGTGGGCTGACAATCGACGTTGCAATGCAACTTTAATAGAGCACTGAATACCGTCAGCTGGTAACGATGAAAACAGACTATATATGACCCAATACTCCAATACTTCAAGGAAAGGAACAACCTAGGAAGTGCACGTATAATCGACCTCCTTATTGGTGCAAAGTCATTCAAGAAATTTCGCCACACTATGGGCTACCTAGAAACTGTAGAGATGACATGGTGATTTGTATCCTTAAGAGATGATGTTAGATTTCATTTCACCATATGAGTGCTCATGATCTGAATTAAATAGTTTATTGTAGCCCAAAATTGCTTTCTTCTTGTTGTTCTGCTTCTTCTTCTACCGTTTTCCCAAGTCTCTGGGGCCGCACATGTAGATTTGGCCTTGTTTTACGTTCGGATACCTTTCCTGACGTACTTAATACTTATAGTGCGTTTCTGTGTTGGTTGGAAGTGTAGCGTATTGTATGAATATCTTATGAAGAGGAGAGTGTCGGCAGAAACACAAACACCCAGTCCCCGAACCAGAAGGATTAATCAGAGCCGATTAAAATCACCAACCCATTCGGGAATCGAACCCAGGACCCTCTGAATCGAAGGCCTCAACGCTGAACATTCAGCCAGGGAGTCGGGCTGTAACCCAAATGGCATATTATACATTTTATTATAATCATTAATCATTATTACAATTATTTACTGAGTGGAGTGCCCGCGCGTGTGAATGCACTATGGCTATGGAGCCAAGCTGTGCATTCGGGAGATTTGGAGGTTTGAACCCCACCGTTGGCCGTCCAGAGAATGGTGTTCTGTGGTTTCCGATTTTTACTTCCAGGCAAATGCCGGGACCCAAATCCAATTTCTTTCGCCATCATTAATTTTATCTTCATCAGCTCCTTAACTGAAGTTTGCGTCAGGAAGAGCACCCAGCCGTAATACACGGCATATGATTTCATCCTACCTTATTCCCGACCCCGTATCAGGAAACCGTACCAAGGGGTAGATATACAGTACAGTATTATAAATGCCTATTTCTGCCTTTGATTACTTTATGATTAGTTTTCGGTAAGATATTTATACCCTTTCTAGATGTTAACAAGGTTTCTAAGTCCTGTGACACGCATGTATCTTACCCTTATCCTTACCCTTACCCGTATTCGGTCTTTGTTTACTAGTTTGACAATAATTGTGTGGAATTCTTTCTATCTTTCTTTCTTTCTATTTAATTTCAGACTCAGTACCAAGATGATTGATTTGAATCGATTCTGTCTCCCTACAGGCTCTTTCATTGTTTCTCCACACATCAGACGACGTTTCTCGTCATCTTTCTCTCTTTAACCTTTATTTTAGTATAGCCTATACCAGATATCCACCGAACACTTATAGGCCTACCTCTTACTTCTCTTTTGTATATTCCTGGCTGAGTGGCTCAGACAGTTGAGGCGCTGGCCTTCTAATCCCAACTTGGCAGGCTCGATCCTGGCTCAGTCCGGTAGTATTTCGTTGCTGCCGGGACAAAACCTCCTACGTAAAATAATTTAGCTTAGAACTTTGACCAGTAAGGTTCTGTCATCTAAGGTGCAATATTGTGTGAATATTGTCAAGGCATTCTCGCTCTTCATGTATGTGCTGCGGGTCAGTATATCTCCAAAAATATTATCACATAGGATGTTTTGTCCCGGCAACGGCGATTTGAAGGTGCTCAAATACGTCAGCCCCGTGTCGGTAGATTTACTGGCACTTGAAATAACTCCTACGGGACTAAATTTCGACACTTCGGCGTCTCCGAAAACAGGAAAAGTAGTTAGTGGGACGTTAAGCCAATAACATTAATTATTAATTATATTTTGTATATCTTGTATTCACTCTTGTCATATTTTTTTGACATTTGGCAGAATTATTCTTATATATTCCAATATTAGAGGAAATTATGGAGTATTCTTTTGTGAGGCACTAACATAATACATTTGTAAAAAAAAGCCTTGTTGACTACAAGCTTAGGTGAATATCCAATTGTTTCACTGCATTTGTGTTGCTTATATGATGACAGGCTGCCTGTAAATGCTGATAAAATTGACTCATTGCTCAAGTTAGAACCATCTGTGTTCGTAATCCATATTTCTCCATGCTGCAGCTTATTTCTGCAGCCTGGTACACCCGCACAGAGGCGAGGACATCCAGGTGAAGTGTGCAGGCTTGTGGAATAACTCCTCATTAATTCCGCTCCTCCACATTTCCGCCAGGTTTTTGTTCGCTAGCGGAAATGTTACGTTAAGTTGCTGAAATGTGTGAACACTTTAGAGACCGAATGAATTCTAAACCACATTGCTCTCGGGCAATGTTCCGGTTCCATTATTGAAGAGGTTATGAATATTTGATAACCCTTTTAATACAGTAATATGCAGCACAGCCATGCTCAGAGTAATCAGTTATCATTGCATACATATGTCAAAAGCTTTCCAAATTATCTGCCCAATAATCCGACTGGCAAATATTTCTCACTGCTGGAGTAAATAATAGATATCGCAAATGACAATAAAAATACTGATTTTTCATAAAAACTAAAAAAATCTTCCCTGAGAACATGAATGCACAAACGATGGAAACAGATAATCTCAAACATGTCTTCTTAGTTATACCGGTTCCATGAAAAAGGAGGTATCGTTACTATGTTTTTTGACTAAGTCATCAGGCTTAGAGGCTGGCTGTATCCTCAAAACGTATCATGAAAGTCATGAAGATGTCCCGGGTTTGATCCTCAGCTCGTCCAAGATTTTCTTTTCTGAAATTTGGGCTAGTGCATGGTTCACTCGGCTGAGGAGTTGTCTGGTATGAGAGGCAGACTACTTGGTGAAGAAATTCAAGCTATATGGCTGAGGAAGTCATAACGCTGATCACGTGGCACTCCTACATCTGTGAACCATCTGGCTAGTCACTAGTCATCTCGGTGGGCCAAGGCTGTACATGTTACACAGCGTAAAATTTTGAGTTATGGGACTAAAATGGAATTCCCAAGCCCCAGACAGTGCTATAACGGCACTTTCTACACAAAGTGAGGTGTGAGGAAATTGGCCATTGCTTTTCTCACGGAGCCTGGACATGATAGCTGAGTGACATCATCATTGGCTTCTCGGCCAGTGCATATGGACAATGAGAAATCACTTCCCAGTGGTTCGAATTCTATGTTAAAACGTAGGTCCAGAGGCTAATTGTTAAAATCAGATGAACTGGTCTCAATGAATCAGAGAGTTATATTGCAGAACAACATTCGTTGATCGTAACGACATTGTCGGACTAAGTTAACCCGGTTGGGTTTGGTGGTGTTTAGGGGTGCTTAAATGTGCCAAATCTGAGTCTTTGCTTTTGTAATTTCAAGAACTGAGTAACAAGCTTCCCAATCCAGTGTTTGTCATGACAGTTAACAATTCATACAGATTTTGAATTTACAAGTACATCATTTATTTCTATTATACATGTAAGAGGATTCATAGACACTCTCTGAAGCCAGTAGCCATTACTCAGCAGTTTCATACTATACTACCGTATAGGAGATCGAGCTACGAGTAGCAGCTACATTTTGTTCTATCTTGTGCTAGTACTGCATTTTCTACACGGAGGAAACGGTAGGAGACACTATACTAACACCTTGTAATGGTTCACCTCTGATGGCGGATGAGGGGTGAAGGTGGTGGCTATGAGGATTTTGAGAAATTTTTTAAACCAAAATGCTCTCTGTCTGAGGTAATTTTAATTTCCAGTGATTGCAAGAGGTACTGGTGTTGGTGAACCCTAACGGGTATGTGTTCTGATGTGCCAATGAATCCACTTGCGTGGGTCGCACGCTGCTGTATTGAAATTTGATCCCGTAATCTTTATCAGAGGAGACGAGTGCCTAACCAACTGCATTACACGGCCAGTTTGTGCTGATAATTTTATGCCTAGCACTGGTAATTTTATATGTGAAATGTGATTGGCTTTAGGGGTAACATGTAACAGAGGGCGAGCGTTCCTAAGACGGAGCCAGGCTTGAGGGAATAATGTACGTGTTCAATTCTAAGTGCTTGGCCATCCTTGGCAGTTAATTCCGTGTACTTTCGAGCATAGAAATCAGTTACCTCTATCATTGAGCTAGAAATGGAAACAATAACAACAGGAGAAGGTTATCAATATATATTTAGTTCTTTATTTACCTTCTCGAGAGCTAGTTCTCTAACATGTCAGCAAACAGAAGTTGTGTACTGCGGAACGGATTTATAAATGAATTGAGTTACTCTGTTATTCATTAGACTAATTGGGAATTTTTTTTATAGAGGTGAGGGGCTTACACATTATATGCGCTAAGTGCCTCGGCATGCTGGCTGGACATTCCTGGAACAGAGGACTGAGAACTGTGGTATATTACACATTTTACATACACAGAGAGGTACACCGGGGAGTGGATTAATATCATATATACAGTGGCTATTCTGTTGGAAGTAAAATCATGTAAGATAATAATAATAATAATAATAATAATAATAATAATAATAATAATAATAATAATAATTTGATTCAGTTTTCAGGAAGACTGCTCTAGGGAAATGAATGCTTCTTGGGCTCAGAAAACATAATTCAGAATTGTACGTGCACATACCTACAGGAAGATAATCCCTGAAAATGTTTAAATCCCGAAGTACAAACACGGCCGAGTGTGAGGAGCATATCATCATAAACATATCTTGGCTTCTTAATAGATGTAGGTTTATCTAAATGTTTTCAAATAAAGTGAATGCACGTGCATGATTATACAATGAGATTCAATTATATTCGTCATAATAAAATGAAATGAAATGGCGTATGGCTCTTAGTGCCGTGAATGTCCGAGGACAAGTTCGGCTCGCCAGGTGCAGGTCTTTTGAATTGACTCCCGTAGGCAACCTGCGCGTCGTGATGAAGATGAAATGATGATGAAGATGACACATACACCCAGCCCCCATGCCAGCGAAATTAACCAATTATGGTTGAAATTTCCGACCGTGACGGGAATCGAACCCGAGACCCTTGTGACCAAAGGCCAGCACGCTAACCATTTAGCCATGGAGTTAGACTATATTTGTCATAAATTTCCTTAAACGTTTCTTGTTACTTACTTAACGTACAGAACTATGCAGGTTTATTGACAAAGATTATATTGGACAAATGTATGTTAAATAATAAAAGAAAAAATATTGTGTTACGAAATACCTTAGCACTGGACAACGAATACAAGGTTAAACGCTGATTCTTCCGTACTAGGGTCCGCACAGCTTTTGTGTCAGAACGTATATGTGTGTGTATCTATCTACCTATCTATGTAGTGAGCTGTACCAAGCAGCGATCCCAGGACCAAATTTAGGGAGCATTTAATGAGCTGAAGATTCTCCCCAGGCTGTGAACTGGGAGGTCTCAGCAGGGATGGTCTCCATTTCCTTGACGGAGCGAGCGGGGAAGCGAGAGCTGAGAGAGAGAATGTGAGTGGCCAAGGAAGAGACTGCGACACAATTTCAAACGAGGGAGCTACGTAATTTCACTCGTCGAATTACTCTGACAAATATCTGAGCAACAAAGAATTGACAACCATCGGAGAAGGTGTGATATCTCGGTTAATTGGCTGATCTCAGCGAATTTAAAACGAAGGAAAATTAAGGTGCAATTTATAAAATAGTATCCGACCATGGAACACGATAATCAAAGGTACGAAAGCAATGTGCAAAATATATAATATCAGTTGGTGCTTAGTAGGTCACTGCACATGGGTAGCGGTTTTGCTATCCGGAGAAGAACCTGAGCAAAATGGGGGCGGGGGGGGGGGGTGCGGTCTTGTTGAGAGTCTTTAAAAAACCCTTGTCCTTAATGTGAAGGGGTCGCGGAGAGTACGTGTGCTGATGAAAAATAATAGGCAACGAATAGATAGCTAGCAGTACATTTGAATGTAGTGAAATTAGTGAGACTAGGAAGGAAAATTTGAAAACCGGTAATATCAGTAGACTAAATTAGTGGAGTGAGGGGACGAATTATGATTCCTTCAGTAGGAACGAACAATTCCCCAGAACAGTTCGCGCTCAGTACTTTTTCATTGACGCGAAATTACCTAAGACGTGTGTCGAGTTGTTCCACAGTAGCAGGCTAATAATCGCTTGAAACAGACGGCCAGGCTAGTGTAATATTCAACGCCAGGCTGGAACCCAAAACCTGTTCGGCCCTCATCATCAGCACTACGATCATGGACAGCCCGCAGGTGTTGGTATGAGTCACGGCAAGGAAACAAATAAGTTTACAGTGCGAGTTGTCCGTACGGTTTGTGTCACATAGCTGCGAGCTTTCATCCGAGAGATAGTGGTTTCGAACCCTACTGTCGGCAGCCATGAAAACGGTTTTCTGTGGTTTCCCATTTTCAAAACAGGCAAATGCTTGGCCTGTACCGTAATTATGACCACGGCCACTTCCTTCCCATTCCCTGGCCTTCCCTATCCCATCGTCATCATAAAGTCTATCTGTGTCGGTGCGACGTAAGGCAAATAGGAAAAACAAAAAAGGTTTTAACCAAATTTTATGTAAGGAATTTGTTTTTCGCAGCCAGTTTTGTAAATATGTAAATATTCGCTTTTAACGCCGCATCACGGCGACTTTTTTTCGTCGTTAACCGGAATGGGGCCGAGAATGCGTGTTTGAAACAGGGTTATTTTACTTTCCTGAAGGGTTGCCTTACGGGGGTATTAGTCATGTACGGATTTTGTTTATATGAGATGGCCGTGTTTAGTTCGTTGTAAACAGTAGTTTGCCTATGTACAGTCATAGGTTCATCTTGTTTAAGGGACGAATGCGCTCACGTAGAGGATTGAACTGGTAGTGTAGAGCAGGGCCTCTCAAACGCCCAAAATCTCACGCGTGCAAATCGAGGCGCAAGAGCTCCGTGCACTGTGCATCGGTCACGCTCGGTTCGCCTCGGACCAACGCTTCGTCTTTGGGCTACTCGGCTAAGCCCGGGTTAACTCGGCTCGGATATGGAGCGCTACGGACCAAGTGAGAAAGAGGGAGACAGACGGAACGAGCGAGACAGGCGTGGGGAAAGAGAGAGACAGCGCTATTGCTCCAAATCGAGGAGTGGGGTTCTGCACTCTGGTCAACCAAGCTAAGTCATCTTTTGCACCGTGCACAGTGAGAGGCCCTGGTCTAGAGAATAGATGACATCCATTTAAATTTAGGTAATGCGTGTGAATTTTATCTTCTGCAGTGCATGAAATTTGCAGGTACTCTTGGAGTTGAAGCTGATGGAGTGGAATTTCTCATCTTTGCAAATAATCGTGATCTTCATGAATGGCAAGAGGCTGAATGGTTGAGTAATACAATCCCGTGGTCAACCTGGACAATTTCATAGTAGTTGTTGAGGCAATAATAATAATAATGATATTTGCTTTACGTCCCACTAACTACTTTTTAAGGTCTTCGGAGACGCCGAGGTGCCGGAATTTAGTCCCGCAGGAGTTCTTTTACGTGCCAGTAAATCTACCGACACGAGGCTGTCGTATTTGAGCACCTTCAAATACCACCGGACTGAGCCAGGATCGAACCTGCCAAGTTGGGGTTAGAAGGCCAGCGCCTTAACCGTCTGAGCCACTCAGCCCGGCAGTTGTTGAGGCCCAGATAAGAGAAAGTAATGGCATGTTAATTATGGCTACGATGTCTGTTTGTATGAATGAATCGCAGATGTAACGGCGTGTAAAGGGAGAGTCAGCTCCCAGCTACAGCATGATACCGTATGATACGATGAGACACGAAAGCTCTACGAGTGAGAAGGAAATGACCGTGGCCTTAACTAAGGTACAGCCCCAGCACCAGCCTGGTGTAAATGGGAGACCACGGCAAACCATACTCAGGGCTGCCGACTGTGGGGTAGCAGAGATATTTCAAATACGACCTGACGCTAAAGAAATTCACAAGAAATGTCGCAATATTAAATACTGTGTCAAATGAGTGCCGCCATTTTGAAGTAATCAAGGGAAAATGTTCCATACTCATGGAGAATAAAGGAAAGGTCTGCCATCCGGTGACAAAAATCAGACTTTAAATGTTACCATTGCCATATAATTAAACTTAAAGTCAGTATTGGTCAATAACTGCAAGGTGGCCAATTACTATGCGGTTTATTCTAAGACGTATCTGTGTCGGTGCGACGTAAAGCAAAATTAAAAACAAAACCTCTATTCAAAGCTTGCAATATAATACCTCTGTAGCTTGAAAAGAGAAGCGGTGAGTATAATATGAAAATGTATATTCCGAAGACTAAATTTATGTTGGTTCGGAATAAACCTTCGTGGATTGAACGTCAGGTAGGAAACACATAACTGGAACAGGTGGATCATTTCAAGTACTTAAGAGGTGCATTCTTCCAGGAATGTACTTTAGCAAATGAAAACGGATCATTAAGTAATAAAGCTAATGTAGCGAGGTTGCATTTGCAAGCAACGGTGTTATGTAGCGAGTTCTCGAGCAAAATGATCGTTTCGTAGGCCTGTGTTCAGCGGAAATTGGGATTGCTAAGGATATCTTACTTAGAACATCGTGGTAAGAAGTACGACTGTAGAGAAGATATTTCTTGGTAAGGAACAGGTGGGAAAATGCAAAAAATGGAAACGGAATGAGGATATACAGCCTAGGTTCAAAATGAACTGGATGAATGAAGATGTTCGTAATGGCCAGCTTCAGTGGCAGGTCCATGTAAAACAGATAGAGGACAGGTTACAAAGGAGAATATTGGATATTTAAAGAACTTGGGAACTGTAAGAGGCCACACAGCTAGTTGGTAATAGCGGACTATATAGGTATGTAATTAATTTACAGAGCCATTCAGACCGATCGCTGAAAGGCATAACGTTCTAAAATTGCACTTACATTTTTATTATCATTATTAATGAAATGGCTTTGTATGTCCGACTCATTGGCTGAATGGTCAGCGTTGAGGCCTTCGGTTCAGGCGGTCCCGGGTTCGATTCCCGGCTGGGTTGGGGATTTTAATCGCGTCTGATGAATTATACTGACCCGGGGACTGAGAGTTTGTGTTTGTCCCATCACTTCCTTCTTCATATTCAGACAACATACCACACTACCAACCACCACAGTAACACGCAATACCGGGAGAGTTGGCGGTACGGTTAGGAGCGCGCAGCTCTGAACTCGCATCCGGGAGATAGTGGGTTCGAACCCCACTGTCGACAGCCCTGAGGATGGTTTTCCGTGGTTTCCCATTTTCACACCAGGCAAATGCTGGGGCTGTACCTTAATTAAGGTCACTGCTGCTTCTTTCCGTTTCCTAGACCTTTCCTGTCCCATCGTCGCCATAACACCTATCTCTGTCGGTGCGACGTAAAGCAGCTAGCAAAAAAAAGAAACACGCAATAGTGATTATATCCCTCCATATAGGGTTGGCGTCAGGAAGGGCACCCGGCCGTAAAACATGTCCAAATCCACTTGTGCTACACAGTTCGCGCCCACGACCCCGCAGATGTGGTAAAGGCGGTAGAAGAAGAATACGAATGCTATGGTTTTACATCCCACTAACTACATTTTGATGGTTTTCAGAGACGCTGTGATGCCGTAATTTTTATCCCGCAGGAGTTCTTTCAAGGGCCAGTAAATCTACCGACACGATGCTGACGTATATGAGCACATTGAAGTACCAGGGACTGAGCCAGGATCGAACCTGCCAAGGATCTAGACCATGATGAAATGAAATTCCGCGTAGCCACCGGAGTAACCTGGTGCAGGTCTTTTGATTTGGCACCCGCAGATGACTTGCGCATCGTGATGAAGATGAAATGGTGAAATGGTGATGAAGACTGCACATACACCCACTCCCCGTGCCAGGGGAATTAACCAATTATGGTTAAAATTCCCGACCCTGCCGGGAATCGTACCTGGAACCCGTATGACCAAAGGCCAGCACGCTAACCACTTACCCATGGAGTCTTACAGACCGCTGATTATGCCTATGACCTAATAACATTTCTTCAACCAGCAAAGGCTTAACAAGTGCTTTGGTAGTTATAGACCTTGTAATTGAAATTGTATTTGGTTGCTCTTTGAAGTCCGGACTCGGTCTTGGGTGTATACGTTGTCCTCAAATGAACGTGAAGTAGTCTCAAAGTGCTCCGGCGAAGTTCCGGGTCGCACTCAGTTCAGGGTAAAAGATGGTATTTAAAACTTACTGGCATAAGGGCAGGAGGAGGGAAGCAATTAACCTACTACGAGTGAGGAACCACATGTTTAATAAAAAGTATGTTCATTGCTTCTTGGTGAATATGCGCAAATCTAGAAACCAAAATGAATACAATAACACACACTAGTCCATAGGACCTTAACATAACGCTGAATTCTTTGGCTAAGAACGTTTGTTGAGGGTCCTGTGAATTATCTATGTTTCAAGACGAGATCAGGTACTAACGTAGTAAATATTCTTGCTTTAACCATGTACGTGCGGAACAAGTTACTAAAGCACTCCATTTTATATCGAGAGTACATTTATACGAAGCACAAAACACTATGCAAATATGAGGGGGGGGCCAATGTTAAGAATCTATTCCCCTCCATGGGTTACTACAATATGACTAGTCAACACAACATAAAAGCACACTCAATGAACAAAAAGTACAAAGTGCAAAGAAAAGTAGCAAGCACTGCCACAACGAAAAAGAGCAGGAAAGCAGGAAAAACTCATTCAAAGAAAGCTGTTAAAATGACTCAAGAAGGGCAAAATAAAGCAATATCTGATAATTGCAACAAGTGTGTGGAGTGTTGGGAGAAGTATTAATTGACGAAAAGGAAGGACACGAGTCCAGAACACATATGAAAGACCACACGATAGAATCTGCGTCATTAATCAACAAAATGGTCGCACGTACAGTGGTGAATGGAGGTGACCACGAAACATTCCGTGTGGTTAGCGAAGTTAAGTGCGGACACCGAGGCTCGAATAGGCAGCCTCCTGCTGCTGAGAACGGGACCCTGTCATCCCCTACTCTAGCGGGTTGCGTTAATTGCCTCAGTGTGACCTTGGCTGTCTATCAGCCTTTCACGGGTTTAATGACCACAAATATCTCCACAAACAATAGAAAGCTAATGTTCCTTATTTCACACAATACCTCTTACTTATCAACATACCGCTTCTTTACACATCGGCTACCGTTCACGTAGCATTCAGAATTAATATTTAAATTCATTATTCATTCAGTAAGGTAATGCACGTTAAAACATACGCTTGATGGCACTCTCCAAACTTTCCATCTTAGGATTCAGGTTTCTAAACTTGCTACACTACAGAACAATGATATTAATCTTATTTTACAGTAACTTAATTCTTTCTTTACCGAGTTCGATAGCTGCGGTCGCTTAAGTGCGACCAGTATCCAGTATTCGGGAGATAGTGGGTTCGAACCCCACTGTCGACAGCCCTGAAGATGGTTTTCCGTGGTTTCCCAGCAAATGCTGGGGCTGTACCTTACTTAAGACCACGGCCTCTTCCTTCCCACTCCTAGCCCCTTCCTGTCCCATCGTCGCCATAACACCTATCTGTGTCGGTGCGACGTAAAGCAAATTGTAAAAAAAAAAATCTTTCTTTACGGATGATCTTTATAATTGATATTTAAAAATTTGTGAATATGCGCAATTCTAGAAACCAAAATTAATAAAATAACACACACTAGTCCATAGAATCTTAACGCAAGGTTGAATCCTTTGGCTAAGAACATTTGTTGAGGGTCTTGTGAATTATCTATGTTTGAAGACACTCCTTCTGCCGGTCAAACAGGCTGCTCAAGGTTCCAACCCCCATATTGAAGTGGGAATAAAACTTTTCCAGATCTAACCAAGTCTACCGAGCTCGATAGCTGCAGTCGCTTAAGTGCGGCCAGTATCCAGTAATCGGGAGATAGTGGGTTCGAGCCCCACTGTCGGCAGCCCTGAAGATGGTTTTCCGTGGTTTCCCATTTTCACACCAGGCAAATGCTGGGGCTGTACCTTAATTAAGGCCACGGCCACTTCCTTCCAATTCCTAGGCCTTTCCTGTCTCATCGTCGCCATAAGACATATCTGTGTCGGTGCGACGTAAAGCAAATAGCAAAAAGAAACCTAAGTCCATCACATGATCGTTTATTCTTTCGGAACCGCCAATCTGCGGATCAAACAAGTGTCAACCTCACATGACAACAAAATTATGCAGCGCATATTCAACAAGCATATAAAGCATATAAAAGTTGGACTATACACTATGTGTATAAAACGGAGTCATCATCATTTTTAAAAGGATTTTATATTATAGTGCAATATCATCATGTACCATAATTTTATTCAACATTCATCTCTGCAGGTGTGTGTGTTTTAAACTGTTTTAAGATTGTTTATGTTTGCCTGATTTGACGCCTTGGCTGATGATGGCACGACATAAATGCCGAAACTAGTACCTTATCTGATTAATTCACACTAATAAATGTCATTGTATTGAATAGGCGGACCCGTAATCATTTTAATTATTGTGTACTTTATAAAACAAATAGATTAAGACAAACATTGTTCACCCGTAGATAGACACCTAGATAGTAAAGGGTGGTCACATGTTCGAACCTCGGTCAGAAGTCATTTTCACACCACTACACACACAAATAAGTACTCTACTATTTATCAAAACCTCATGCACGTTAGATTAAGATCAGGAGTGCTGGTGATGTTCCCATATTCTCCGAAAAACACGATCTTACGTTTATTCGTGATTACAACTAAGTACATGCTACTATAATCAAGTACCTCTCCCCCCTCTCGCCGCTATAAACATTGCAATGATGGCTATATTAACACGGGTAACTAAATAATCCCAAACTATAAGCGCTCACAATCACACAATTATTAATCTAGCTGGTACAGCCATCCGGGCACGTCTAATCACGAAACCTAGAAGAACTAGCTGAAAATATACGAAATGAAATACCCCCCAAAATCCCATGAAATAAACACGCATATTTACATTAGTTATGCCCACTGGGATTGCTATTTACGTTACACTGTAGGCACATTTAACGTAAGGCCTATCATTTCGTATCTACAGTTTGTTGAATGTATCCGCCACGCTACATGATCATACAACTAAAATGTGGTTAATACTCAGCCTTCAGTCTTCCGCGTGTCTCCGCTCGAATCCTGATAGGTCCATTTCGGAATTTAGTCAGCTATCCGGCTCGGGTTGTTTTCCAGGTAGTGCGGGCTACAGATCTCGCTCATAGCATGAAAGTCCATGGTCCTGATGACTTCGACGTGAGTAAATCCAAGAGCCACGTGCCTCTCCGACGTGTACGTCTCCTTCCTAAGTGGTTCAACTTTCTGATGGTGAATCGAAACCACGTCTTTCTAGATGAACCGAACATGCCTTGACCGCCGCGGCTAGATAACATCCATTTAACTGTAATGATATTCCCCACTCAAGGTGACAGCACATTGTTTATTGCTCTTGTTACCTACGAAAATGCTTCCCTGTGCAAAGAACCACCTTTCTTTTAAATTGTTTGTGGCCATAACGTGTAAAATTTATATGTGCTAACTGAACAACCACAACCCCATGGCGCAACAGCCCCGAAGGGCCATGGCCTACCAAGCGACCGCTGCTCAGCCCGAAGGCCTACAGATTACGAGGTGTCGCGTGGTCAGCACGACGGATCCTCCCGGCCGTTATTCTTGGCTTTCTAGACCAGGGCCGTTATCTCACCGTCAGATAGCTCCTCAATTAAAATCACGGAGGCAGAGTGGGCCTCGAACCAGCCCTCGAATGCAGGTAAAATCCCTGACCTGGCCGGGAATCGAACTCGGGGCCTCCGGGTAAGAGATAGGCACGCTACCCCTACACCACGGGATGTGCTAACTCGGCTAGTCATATTTTATAGCTCCATCGTTGTTGATGGTCTCCACCTAACCATTCCTTGTGTTGACAAAGAGGAACGGTGCTCCATCACCTCCAATTATCGAAGAATAATTTTTTTGCTAGTGGTTTTACATCGCAACGACACAGATAGGTCATATGGCGACGATGGGAAAGTCCTAGGAGTTGGAAGGAAGCGGCCGTGCCCTTAATTAAGGTACAGCCCCAGCATTTGCCTGGTGTGAAAATGGGAAACCACGGAAAACCATCTTCAGGGCTGCCGACAGGGGGATTTGAACCCACTATCTCCCGGATGCAAGCTCACAGCTGCGCGTCTCTAACCGCACGGCCAACTCGCCCTGTGAACAAGGAATTGCTATTTTCTGTTGTTCTAATTCTTTCACTAGCCGAACATCTTAGGTCACAGTCTGGCAAGCATTTTCTGACTCCTATAATTAAACAAAAATTATTTTTTTTTACCTCCAGAAATATCTCACACCCCTCACCTGCGCACATGAGTTACTGTCTGAAAGGGGGCGTAAGAATTACTACCTTCCCGCCGTGTGGTTCGAAGTAGTTGAAGTTATTATACCATTTAATGTCGAAAAGTTTGCATATCGAAATAGCTTTGCAGTAATTTAGGTGTAATTTTATCTCATTAAGAAAAGCGTTCTGGTACAATGTTTTAAACGCTTACGACAAGCACTATCTGGAATAGCGAGTTTTTGCCGTATATTTTCATTAAAATCTGTTATACTTCTGTTTCCTTGCTCCAAGCCTTTGCGAGAGAACATAAGTCCTCGGAATTCGTATAAATTTACCCTTCTTTTTCCACTTTTCTCCCTCGTACGTATGCTCCAGCTCAGATTACTACCACTTTCACGGTTCTTGAACAATTCTCTCCAATTTGCTCTAGGTTCCCTCAAACTTTGCTTCCATCATGAGTTTCTTCTAACCTTATAACATTCACTAGTCATCTTATTTTATAGGTCTCAGTTCTATCAATCACATTGTCCATGCCAACTTCCTTTCTAAAATATGAATTACTTCTTCCTCGTCTTCGCTTTCATACCTCCGAGAAATTTGATTTCACTGGCTTGCATTTTATTCTCTTCTTGTCATTGTCCAGGTCTCCATTTCATATATCATTATGCGTAAATATTACATTATATACAAGGTATTCGGAAATTTCCATCAAGAACTCCTAAGGCTTGCAGAGTAGACCGAGTAGATACCGTTTTGATTTGGAACCCATGTCCGGAAACGTACAGTTTCCGTACTCCTGGCAGAACAACTTCAAATTAAATGTTCGTGGAGGGAAGGCAGGATATCCCCTCTTCAGTCAGCGTTGGACGTGGAGTTGTAGTATGTGAGGTCCCACAAATCGCTTTGGCGCTATGAGGATCATTGCGCTCCGCATGTAATTCGGGTACAACATGTCCGTTTCCCAGTGCCGAAATAGCATTTAGCACCACACATTGACAGTCCCTTTGAACAATTCCAGAGCTGTGATAGTCTCTCCAAGGCCCCTTCATAAGATACATCGTATACAATATGTAGTCCCCACCTTCGAAGTAGGGCTGTGTGATCTTGTTCAGAACGCAGTTACAAATTTAGATTTAATTTGACTGATCTCAATTCCAGGTGTTTCATTAGCTCTTCGTTAATTTGATATCGTTACCACTGAACATATGCTGCTGCGTTTTTTCTTGGTCCCGTGAATTGTGTGTGAATTGTGCACATTTGAGACTTCAGTCTAACACAAACAATGCCATTATATTTGAGCAACGAAGTGAACACCGAGGGAAATAGTTTACCACGTTTCTATGCAAGGAACGTACTAATTATGTGTGACCGAGTGAGCTAACTGCACAGTCCGGGTCGTGTAGCAGTTAGCTCGCATTCAGGGGTTGGTGGGTTTCCAACCCCGCTATCGGCAGCGCTGGAGATGACTTTCTGTGGTTTCCATTTTTAACACTAATCCAATGCCGGGTTTGTATCTTAATTAAGGGCATCGCATCTTCTCTCGTAGACGAATAACCGGCCTGAGTTTGTGCGACGTTCAACCATTGACAAAAGAAGTTCCCTGTGTAAACATTGTACTGAATGTCCAGCGAGGTACCGAATCTAAAATATTTCCTTATGAGCTGAATCTGTACTATTTATAACGTACCCCATCATCCTTTGACAAACTCTAGAATACATCGGTCCATGATCGAGGTTGCTACCTTGAAAAATTGGAGTATATTTCCGAGAATATTTCTGGGGTCTGCATTGAGCCTGGTGTGGGTCTCAAAGTTGGTTGCGTACGCACGGTCACGCCTAAAATACATCCTGCATAAACGAGAAAGCTCAAACCAACTCCTCAGCCTCGTATGGGCTATAACAGCGACTTCGGCACCCCTGAAGATGGTTTTCCGTGGTTTCCCATTTTCACACCAGGCAAATGCTGGGGCTGTACCTTAATTAAGGCCACGGCCGCTTCCTTCCAACTCCTAGGTCTTGACTATCCCATCGTCGCCATAAGACCTATCTGTGTCGGTGCGACGTAAAGCCCCTAGCAAAAAAAAAAAAAACAAACAGCGACTGGTTTCGTGAGAGCCATTATATATCAAATGCAGAAATAATGTTAATATTAATTAAAATCTCATTAATCAAGTTAAGTGATGATTACCTGCTTTAACTGTTTGTTGTTGACCTTGAACAGAAACCAAGTACCATGGTAATTAATCACACCGTACAGATTGGCTTCAGCTAACAGTGGCCACGGCTTCACCATGGTATTAGAGTTCTTAATTCGGAAGGCGGTGAGCTGGTTCCACCGTCGGCTGTCCTCAGAATGGTTTTCCGTCCTTTTTCATTCTCTTTACTAAGGCGAATGCCAGTACAGTTCGTTTTATGGGTGCCGGGCTGAGTGGCTCAGAGGGTTAAGGCGCTGGCCTTCTAACCCCAACTTGGCAGGTTCGATCCTGGCTCAGTCTGGTGGTATTTGAAGGTGCTCAAATACGACAGCCCCGTGTCGGTAGATTTACTGGCACGTAAAAGAACTCCTGCGGGACTACATTCCTGCACCTCGGTGTCTCCGAAGACCTTAAAAAGGTAGTTAGTGGGACGTAAAGCAAATAACATTATTATTATTATTATTATCGTTTTATGGGCCATGGCCTATCCCCTTCCAAGTTCCCCGTACCTCAAATCATTGCAACACATATTCTGGCCTGAGAGAGGGCGTCACCCTCTAAGAGGTGCGCTGTGCTCCAGTAGGGCACGGAATAAAAACATTTTACAAGGGAACTTTCCATACTGTCATATCAAAACCGACAATGAAATTTCACAGAGAACATGACGAGACCCATAAACCAGCAATGTACAAAAATTTAGCTGCCATTTCGAACTGGAAGCTTTCGAAATCCGTGTGACAACGCAGCTTACTGGACAACCCTTGCTTCTTGCTGGCTCGTGCGGCGCACAGCAGAGTGGAGTTGCAGTTGTGCTGGTGTGTGTGTGTGTGTGAGAGAGAGTGAGAGAACGAACTCACAGGCTGCCACGCGCCAAAGTCACTTCATTTTTACGGAACGAATGTGAAACAAAAATCATGTGCGTTAATCGCATGATAAAAACACTAATACTTTTGGCACCACGCACAACGAATATGCACTTTGAGGCCACATAGTTCTTCACAGTTTTCTTTACTGGTTTGAAGGCAATATTTCGCATGCACTTTGAACTCTGGAGGTCTCTCGGTTGTATAATTGGTTGCGAGCCACGCATATTTCATCCTGTCCTTGAACCGTGGGGAAGAAAATTGAAAATGAATGAAGGACTGCATTTTCATTATGCTGTTTCTCTGATAAACATCAAAGTCTTCACAAGTCGGCACATTGTCTGTTAAGCTGCGATACAAAGCCTTCCACCGCCGGAAGAAAAACTTGTCCAAGGGCTGTATTTTCCCTGTAGTGCCGGGAGGAATCCACGAATCTAGCAGTGGGAAGAAGGATTCTTTAAACCAATACTTTAATTCCTTTTCTGCCCATTTTCCCTGATTTTGCGGCTATTACAGTTATATTTCTGGCATGAAACATTTATTTGGAAGCTCTCGAACCGAAAGTTCCAGTTGCCTCCTATAGTACAATGAATAATTTCGGGAAAGACTACCGGCCGTACCACTTGTAGGCATAATTGTGTACGAATGGGTGAGTGCACTAACTGATTGAGCAATTGTTTCTGTATGTTTCCCACCAACAAATGATAGAGTCCTTTTCGCTTTCATTCCGCTCACGAAATCACTCTGTTTAGTGTTGTATATTGAAGAATTGGTGTAGTCTAAAAATCAAACTCAAAGGCAGCTTCCACAAATTTCTTTGCGACTTTACCTTTTTCGTCTTCTTCTTGCAGATGCGTACGGGGTACAAATTTGGTACTTTTTCTAGTTCTTATTCTGGATTTTTTCTTAAAACGACTCAACCAACAAACACATGCACTGAAAATAGTTCGCTCCATTGAAATCTCTCTTGAAATTTCCAAGGCCCACAGTTGCAGGTCTTCATCGCATACATTCTGTTTCAGTCTTCCTGCTTCTGTAGAGCAAGAAAAAAATTGTATACATCAATTTCCTGTGTTCAATGGAGCTTACTGATGTAGATTCTAATTCGTTCTTCTACCTGTATACTTGTCGTAGTGACAACACCTTACGACAACTTTTGCGAACAGTGGTTTATGAAAGCCGCTTCTTATCCCTTTATTTAAGCATAAATTTAGAGCTTTTGTCTTGTACGCAAGATCTACATTTTTTTCACTTCATTCTGTGGACTGGAAGCATAGCTTGAACTAGTAGATTTGCTAGGTGACTGCGGTGTCTCTTCACTGGATTAACGGGAATCAGACTCGGGGCTCAAAATCGGATACGTAACACATCATGTTCCTGGCAATGGTGTGCTGCCTTCTCTTTCAGATAATGCAGATGAGGTGTCGCTGCTTACACTATCACTTTCACTGTCACTATTTCTCTTCAGACACGACTCGAGTCTATGCTGGATCCCATGGGATGATTTTCAATTAGTTCGATCACATTTTTTTCATCTCCCTTTCTTCCGAAGTTATTTGTCAACCGGCAAGCGCAGAAAGCTCAAGGTAACCAGGTCGCTTCAGCTGGTCACCAGGGCTGTCCACGTCGACCTATGCGCTAACGTGTGCAATTCTATTAGACATTTTCGTATCGATTTCAGGACCTTACATATCGAAATGGCAGCTGAATTTTTGTACATTTATTTCTTATTGGCCCCACATGCTCTCTACCAAATTTCATTGTCGATATCGGCATGACAGTATGGACAGTTCCCTAGTTAATAATAGTAGGTAATTAATCACAGCCTTGAACAATTCCTTGTTATTCACACTTATAGCACGTCATCGCAAGCTGTACGATTACACATACATTCATGTTCATAAAAAGCACAACACCTTGAAAGACTGGAGATTGGAAGTTCATATTCACAGGACATGTTCATTAGTATGTTCTTCAGAAACGATTAGCATTTCAGTCACCTAGGTTCAGCATGTGTCCTGTTGCCTAGTAGGCACTGGGTCCTCCATGGGCACTGATAACTTGTTCGATGTCTGATAGCATCGACGCGTATAAGGCGCGTATGGCGTCCTGGGATATAGCCATCCATGCTGCATTCACCTGGTTCCACAGTTCATCTTTGGTGGTTGGCATTGCGTCACAGCGCCGCACCCGTCGCTTCACCATATCCCACAATTTTCAATTGCCAACAAGTCCGGTGATCGGCGGGCCAGGCCAACAGTCTGACACCCTGTGACAACAAGAAGGCACGTGTTCGTGCAGCAACATGTGGTCGGATATTGTCCTGCTGAAATATGACGTATGGGGTGTCGTGCAGAAAGGGTATGGCTACCGATCGCAGGATGTCATTAACGTAGGCCAAATTAGTCACAGTGACCTGGACACGCACCAACTGTAACCTGTGATTGTACCCAATAGCACCAGACACCATAAGGCCTTGAACTGGTGCTGTATGTCTTGTGCGAATGCAGTCAATATGGTGCCTCTCCCATATCTGCGGCGAACCAAAATGCGGCAATCGTTTTCAAACAAACAGAACCTGGATTCGTCCGAGAACACTATCTGCTGCCGTTCCTGTTCCCAGTGACATCGTTCCATACACCATCGCAGTGTAGCTTGTTTGTGCACATTAGTCAAAGGAAGGCGGAGAGTGTGACGACGCGCCGGTAACTCAGACCGTAATAAACGGTGACGGACTGTCACTTCCGATGGTGTACGATGTGTTACAATGTTCCACTGTTGCGCCAGAACCAAGGAGGACAGAGATCGGTCCTGCAATGCCATTCGGATGTGGTGTCGATTTTCTCGGAGGGTGGTCCGGGTGGTGCGACTAGACCCAACTCTTCGTATTCTACAACCTTCCATGAACCATTTTGTACACATCCGTTGCACTGCCGACGCACTCCGTCCCACATGAGCAGCAATTTCCCAGATAGATGCATCACGTTCTCTCATGTCAATAATGCGCCCTCTTTCAAACTCACTCATTTGACGGTACGGTTCTCGCATACGCCTGCGGGGCATCCTGCACGTCTGATGAATTCACACTGTACCATTACCTTCAGTTTATAGCGACAACGCGGGCAGCAGACACATTTTATCTGTCTGTTGTGGTGTGCAGAGATATAAATGTGGTCCTTAAACCTGAGGGCCGACATGATTCAGATGCTAATCATTTCTTCAGAACAGGCTAATGCACATGTACTGTGAATATGAAATCCCCATCTCTAGTCTTTCAAGGCGTTCCTCTTTTTATGAACATGATTGTACATTTAACAGGGGTACAGAAATTTAAAAATATTTTTAAGTTATAACCCACTTATAAACAAATTGAAGATTTTTACTACAAAATTTTGCTCATTCTTACACAACTCAGTAATACCTTATATTGTGTGAATTAGCCGCACCCCTTTCTTGAGATTTATGCAAGCCGCAGTCTGTAACCAAACTTGGAAAATATCTTGCCTGTCGTCCGATAACGTGATGTTGTGTAGTTACATGGCTGACAACTCTACAATAAGGAGGTAATCATGAATGTATCTGAACACATACACGCGTGTTACGCGTGTAAGAGGAACGCTCCTTGTTCATCAGAAACTGAGTTGACTGTGGAATTATTATTATTATTATTATTATTATTATTATTATTATTATTATTATTATTATTATTATTATTATTCAGCTTCTTACCACACCTTTGGAGTTACGGGTACGAACTGTGTCGTATATATTTTCCGTTTGGATGCCGTTCCTGACGCACACTCTGCGTGAAGGGATGTAAACACTATTGTGTGTTTCTGTGGTGGATGGTTGTGTGTTGTGTTGTCTCAATATGGAGAGGAGAGTGTTGGGACATATACAAATCCCCGGTACACGAGCCAGAAGAATTAATCAGAGGCGATTAAAATCCCCGACCCAGTCAGGAATCGAACTCTGGATCCTCTTAACCGAAGGCCTCTACGTTGACCATTCAGCCAAGGAGTCGAACAGTTGACTGTGAAAAGTTACGGTATAATTTCTCCCAAGGCTGTTCTGAGGAAATTGAATGAGATAAGCCATGAGTGACGATGCAGAATGAAATGAAATATTCTTAAGGTATACTTAGTACATTTTCTCGCGTTATGTAAATAAATACTGGACATTCTGCGCAAGAATGTGAAATGTGATCAAGAATTATTTAAGAATTTGGTAGTTTTCATGATATTCTTGCCCGTTTGAATGACTTGAAGTTCCAAGGGGAAGATTGGATGTGTCCTATTGGGTCGGCACAGTCAGGGGCTTTGAAGATCGCTTGATTCTTTATTGAGCCGAATTGTAAAATAACGAAGGCTTTCATTTCGCTCTTTGTATAGAACCACATTCAAAACGCCCAAATATTTTAATCGCATTTCTCTAAAAATCGACTGAATAAGAGATCTAAAATTTTTATTGTCAGTTTCATGACTTGATGACATAATTTACAAAACATATCGTTTGTGATTGAAATAAAGTTACAATTCTCGAGGAAAAGAAAAATTTATAGATAAATATTTGCACTCAATAGACCCATGTCTTCTTGTGTTCAGAGTCACAAACTTGCGAACAATTTTTCAGAAGTACTCAAGAGAGGTATACCCATTGCTGCGTGATTTCGGAATTAAAATTTGCGAGAGTGCTGTAAGCACTATTCCATATGCGATATAGCATTTTGTAATTAAATTAGAATTCGTACGACTTGTATATCGATATTTCATCTCAGTGCATCCTCAAGCGAGCTTCAGCATTTGATTCCCGCTTATTATTATTCACAGCTTCTTCCGTTTTGCTTTCATTTCACTCTGTCTTCGTTATCTTGCACATTTTTAGTGTTTCATTTTTAACTTTCATTGTTCACGGAGTAATTTGTTTGTTTAGGAAGTATGGTACTTAAACTAAATTTTCAGCTCATTCATTTGATATTTTTCTAGTATTTAATATTTGGAATTATCTTAAGTTATTAAAAAGAAACTGTTGTTTGCTCGCTCTAGTAATCATGTATACCCTAGTATAAGCGATGGGGCTCAATGGGATGCATTTTGCTGCCGGTAAAGGGGAAAATATTTCTCTTACTATCATTACCTGCGGACGGTACTGACAATAGAACTCCATAAATATAGTTTTCTGAGAACTGTAGGCCTAATATATAAGAATGTCGGTTTTTGTCACATTCAACAAACTTTATGGCAGATATACAGTTTTATTTAATATCTCCATAAATTTGTTCTCTGAACGTCCCAGAGCAATAATGTTTGTTTAACGTCCGTTCTAACACTTAACAGCCTCTGTATAATATAGAAAGTAGAGACAGTTGTTTCTCCAAATCCTGAGGTATAATTTACGTTATGTTGGCACGGGTGGACGTAGTTCTCTCTTTACTCTGGTTCGATGCTGGTCTGAGTGACTCAGACGGCAGAAGCAATAGCCTTCTCAGCCTAAAATGGTGCATTTGATCCCGGATCAATCACGTGGTAATTGAAGGTGCTCAAGTATGTCAGCTTCCTGTCGACAGATTAAGCGGCACGTAAATGAAATCCAACGGGACGAAATTCCGGCACTCATGAGAATAGTTACAGGGATGCAAAACTGATAACATTATTTACTATCACAAACCTTCTTATAAAACAGTTTGTTTCATGATTCGTAGTGCCATATAAACAAACATGATGGAACGTTGCATTACGCATGGATGTCGGCAACTCCAGGAAACGTATAGCGGAATTAAATTCCACAGGCATGTTATAATACTATCATTACCAGCATATATTTGTTCACAAGGTACAAAATTAACTGAGGTCAATAATGTGTTTTATGAAGAATTCATTACTGAAAATCCACGAAGTTACTAAACGTAAACTTCTTTGTTTGCCCGGAATTTTATGAATGCTTTGACAGATAAGTGGATTTCAAAAGAAAGAATTTACCAATTAGTTTATAGATGTGAACGGTCAGTTCAACAGTTGTTAAGCTCAATTAATATATATACCAAACATCACAGAAACAGTATTACACCCAGTATTATACTAACGGTATATGATATGAAGTGTTTACAAAACATGCTAATTGCTATGCGTCCAGCAACGTAGTGGCTGCTTACTACATTCATCATGCATTGTCTGTCGGTGAATATGACATAATGATCCTAACACACTGCATAGTGTCGAAAGGTAGTCGTACAGGAAGGCAATAGCACGGCGTTGTGGCATTTCAGACACTGACTATCTGAATATCAGGTAGCTAACGACTAACCGAATTGTCACTGAGGTTGAATCCTCTCCTTCGAAATAAGTATTTTGGTCAGTAAGTGGTATCTGATTTTTTCTCTCTCGGGACTACTAGAGAATTCCTCCTCCCATTCTTCGTGGAACCTAGGATTGATGCTGTTTTGAACAGACATGGTACACCCACCAGTGGCAACAACTTGGTTGTGAAGCGAGTTCACGAATTTGGTAAAAGAGGGCTTGGTATATTTCAGCCATGCGTTCCTCTTGACGCCTCCATGTCCACTTTGAACTACCTCTTCTGTATATTTTCTTAAACACTCGCTCCCATACTTCATTAGCCGCCATTATGCACTGTGGGTAAAAGTGTTAGTTCCTGCCAAATTATCATCGGCTTAATAGGCGATTTTATAAAATATATTTTAAATTCCCTCATGAAGGGTGGCATGGAAATTATTCAGATTTGACGGACTGTCCTATAGCTGGCCTTGTGTTTATTAATTTTCCAAATCCTGGTCACTATTGAAATGACACCTATCATACAGACAAGAAACATTTCATTTGGAATCAGAGCCTTTCTAATTCCAAATATACATACAATATCACACGCTACAGCCCCAAGGAATATTTGGTGGAATTCATAAACACGCGGGCTGATGACCACTTTCAATAATGCCGACAGTAGGTCTCCCAGGATCAATGAGTATTCGCCTGATTGACCGCACGTCACGTAGTGCACTATACTACCCTAGTCAGTGTGTATGTACTTAAATTAGTAAGCTACAAGTCTTTCTAAAGTAGAGCAGGCCAAGAATTATGCATACTGTACAATCGACCGTAGCGAGCACTTACACATATCCTACATTCTAACCTGCCCTACTTTGGCATGGGTGGCCTCTGAGTGTGTTTTCATCTTCCCTCACAATGCAGTACATAACTTTTCTCATAGTACACAACCGTATCGAAAAATTAGTGCAACTACGTTCAAGTTCTCAGATGTTAGTGTGACCGTCGTTGATCTGGACAGAGTTAAACATTTCGTTGCTACTGTAGTGATTATGTAGAATACGAGTATAAATAAAAACACATTAACGTTCATTTTCTTAAACATGAAGAAAAATCACACAAAAATAAACATTCAAAATGGCAAAATTGAGACACGTCAAATACTGACGTTTGGTTCAGAAAATCTCTTAATTTTCCAAATACTGATAACGAATGTTGGTCAGTATAATTTCTTTCAACGGATTGTGTAGATGCGTGTTTATTTAAAAATTTAACAAATTAATAAATGTTATGTGGGAAAATAAACTACAGTAAGTAGGTAGCTTATGCAGATACAAGAACAAGCGCTCATTCTCTGTTGACGGTCACGTGACTGTGACGTCACAAAGGGCGGTAAATTTGAAGAATGAGTGTGGCTGACCACGTGTGCATGCTTAAGGTTACATGACGTCATAACCTAACGCTGGGTACGTGTGCAAGCTTACCTTTACAAGGGCGTTAACCTCAAATGACGTCATAACCTAACGCTGACTACTTGTGCAGGCTTAACCTTGCTATGACGTCGAAGAGCAGGCAATTTTAAAAGAGGGTGTGGGAGGCTATGTGGGCAGGCTTAGACTCGGGTTCGACCCTAGACTTAAGGGCGTTAACATAACCGACATGTGTTCGATACTCAAGAATGCAAGCTTAACCTAAAAGGCCTAACCTAACTGGAAAAAGTGGTCGCTATTATAGTTCTTGTAGGCCATGGTTCAGAGCGACCTCAGGGCTTCGGAGCTGAGCTAGGAGGTTTGAACAGTATGGTGCCTATACATTGTTCTTATTTGGCTAAGGATAAGGTATAAGGGCTAATAAGAATGCATTGCTTACGTATATAGGACTAACTCTGGAGGGCAACATCAGGGACTTGGAGCTGGGCTACGATTTCGATCAAGATGGTATCTTGCTCTTATGGGACTAGGAAGGTTGATGATGCTTGTTGTTTAAAGGGACCTAACATCTAAGGTCATCGGCCCAACTAGGAGGGTGGCACAAGGTCGGTTACGTATGCATTGCTTATAATTATAGGACTATCTTTGAAGGGCAACTGAGCTTGGTGAAAGCATCCCTTAACTTAAACACTCATTGTCTCCTCAAACGGTAGTTTAAAAAAATGATTCTTTTTTGCCTAAAATTACCGGGCGAGTTGGCCGTGCGCGTAGAGGCGCGCGGCTGTGAGCTTGCATCCGGGAGATAGTAGGTTCGAATCCCACTATCGGCAGCCCTGAAGATGGTTTTCCGTGGTTTCCCATTTTCACACCAGGCAAATGCTGGGGCTGTACCTTAATTAAGGCCACGGCCGCTTCCTTCCAACTCCTAGGCCTTCCCTCTCCCATCGTCGCCATAAGACCTGTCTGTGTCGGTGCGACGTAAAGCCCATAGCAAAAAAAAAGTTTGCCTAAAATTGATCAAACATTATTCCATAACAAGTGATATATATCAACTCCGCGACTGTTTCCTTCCAATGTTTCGAGATAAATGTGACTTCTACAATTTAAAAAGTTTTGGGTGGTACTTAAAATAACCAGTAGAGTAAAAAAAATACGCTGGTGTGAAAATATCCCTTAACTAGAATTTTAGTATCTCCTCAACCGATCGTCATAGGAAACCGTTCTTGAGCATAAAATGTTTCGTCTTACCTACCTTACATCTTCACATAACGTGTCCGTTCTTTATCCGTGTATTATCAAAAAATATTGGGTAGTGGTGCTTAGAAAATAACCTATTTCATATTTAATCTTAATTTATAGGTTACTTTATGCATGCTATTATAAGACGAACTCTATCTTAAGGTCTGTTATTGTATGATTTAGATAATTCTGTTAAGATGCAGAGGTTGAAGTGGAGATTAATGTGAAGGTGGAGATGTAGGTACAGGTGGATCCGGAGTGGCGGTGGAGGCGGAGGAGGAGATGGAGGTGGAGGGGGAGATCATATTCGGAACTTTAATCTGTAGCTCCGTTTAAGGCGTGGGACGAGTTATCGGGACTGATCAGGTGTCATACAAAGGTCAGGCATACAATGATCACGTGAAAATGGTTATGCGTGTTTAGACTTGTTCGCTGACAGGCTCTGTAGAACATTTTGTGCAAGGTTCTTTCTAAGAACCTTTTTAAAAGAACCTTTTTACGTAATTTCTAAGAAGTTCGCGATTCGAATCTCATGCAGTGTGCATGATGCAACTAATTACTGCCGCCAGAGCCGAGGAAGCGAAAAACGGATAGGTGATTGGGAACTAGAACTAGAAGTTGTATAGCCTACACCTTAGAAATAAAACGGCCGTACCCTTTACTACTTCACAATCTAAACTGTACCGAGCTCGATAGCTGCAGTCGCTTAAGTGCGGCCAGTATCCAGTATTCGGGAGATAGTAGGTTCGAACCACACTGTCAGCAGCCCTGAAAATGGTTTTCCCTGGTTTCCCCATTTTCACACCAGGCAAATGCTGGGGCTGTACCTTAATTAAGGCCACGCCCGCTTCCTTCCCACTCCTAGCCCTTTCCTGTCCCATCGTCGCCGTAAGACCTATCTGTGCCGGTGCGACGTAAAACAACTAGCAAAAAAAATCTAAACTGTGTTAGAATATGCATGCAGCTATGCGGATTTGCTCATCGTGCTTCGTTTGGCTAGCTCTGCTCGTAATCTGTAACATTCTGTGCTGCCTGGTGTCCGCCAATCGACCATCAGATGTAACCTATCTGCAGGTTAAGTATGACATGTTGTCTCACAACATAAAGAAGCCATATAATAACCCGTGTAATGTGTAACCTATGACGATCTTGACTGCACGAGAAGGTATCATTAAATAACCTGACCTGGAAATGGTAATAGCAGTATGGGTTATGAACAGAAACCATCTCTGCTCCCGTAAAACTTACAGCGTGTCGGTATATACACTTAATGGTCTTGCTGCTAGCAAGTAGAAGGTAGAGAACGATGACATTTACGGCTGGAGGCACATTATTTGAAATTATTATGGAGAAAACATGAGGCACTGGACGTGCTCTTTTACGTTATCGCATGATAAGATACTCTAGAAATAAGAAAATGCACTACGAAATGCTTAGATCTCTATAAAGTTATATAACTCCTTTGGGGTGTATCCGAGGAGTTAGGTATCAGTGGTTAGTACCAACTAGTTTAGTGTGACTGTCAGTAAAGAAGTTTAATGTACCTAATTAAAATTTTGTTAACTTTCGACTTGCATCAACTGTTTGAGTTACATCCTTGCCTTTGCCAATATAAAAATGACTGGCCGATGCTATTAACACCACTTTATATGCAACCAATCTTTGTGGTAAACTGTTGTAGAAACATTTCCTACAGGGTCGTTTGGTGAGCGTATTTCAGTGGTCCTTGCGGACTAATATGTAACAACTCTTTCTGGCTTTGTCCCACTCGTCATTTCCATTGTACGTCTCTTTGGTGACGCCTACACAGTATATGACAGTTCATTGTGGACTTGTCGGAGATTAAACCCATCAGTGGGCTGAGGATACAACATGCATACTGTACCGGTTACGACCTGTATATGCCGTATTTTTGACTATTAATTGTACTTCATCATCACGCAAGACGTTCAGAGCGAACTTGGTTTGTTTACGTTCGGAGGAGCGAGCAGGCGAGCCAGCGACAGCTGTGTACGCGCGCGCGTGTGTGTGTGTGTGTGTGTGACGTAGCTGCGGGGACAAGATAGACTACCCGCCTGACGCCACGTGTAGCATGCCTGACTTGGTATGTTCTGGATATGAACGTCTCCCCTACGCGAACATTCGGTGGAATAAATTAAAACATCTGTAACAATAATCGCAGCGACTTGAGCGATGCGTCATTTTGAAGGGGATAACATAAAGGTCTCAAATTGTGAATCTCAAGTGAATCTGTTGAGGGATTCGCGAGATAATCAATTTCGAAGAGATCACGTTATCTGATAACGTAGGAGCCCCAAACTAAATATAAGCTGAGCTCACTAGACCAGATTACACAGTCATAGCTAGGTGTCTTCATGTGGGACTTCAACTCTGACAGTCGTGTTGAAATTATAAATTTTGCGCGTGTGAACTATGATGTATAACAATGTCCTTATAATGAACACTGAGTCTATCAGTTAAATTGAACTTGTAATTTTTGCGTGTGATGAAGATCAAATATTATTAAAATTCTTTATACCAGGTGGCTCCCGATCGCCGTACTTTCTACTTATAAATGTCTCGCATGCACAAATGATGATTGGGACGTCTACCAACTGATTTTCACAGGGGAAATACTGCTAGCGGGCAGGTTACGTCAGAATATGAAGAGGTAAGAACCAGAATGTCGCTCGCAGCATGCTACTCAGTGCTACCGGTCTAATGCACTCCTTGCATTAGTGAACCTCGTTTTCCACCGCACAGTTCTAGGCTGGTGTATGGTACAGCCGCACTATATTTGCTGTCTGCATATCGGCAATGGCTAGTGTGTTCAGCAGCGACGAATACATGGACATTATTTTAATCTGGATAACCTGGTCGGAATGCAGCCAAAGCTCCAAACAGACGTATGACTTCTACACACGTATTTCGCCGAACAGTATTAGTTTTTGTTTCATACAAGCAACTCTCTTATCGAGTGGAATGTCTACACGTGTACAAAATAATAAGATACTAAATTTCCTTTTCTGCATCTTTGGCGTACTTACAAACAGCAGCGGCGGTTAGGGGGTGGGGTGAGGAAGGACAGTCGTTGCCCTCCCCCACATTGCGGAGTAATCATTACGTTTGTATTCCACTTCAGCCAGCTGGAACTACGAATTATTTAAAAAAGCTATTTGTACAAGCCTTGTTGTCTTATCTGCTAATTCTTTCCTTTATTTTTTATTTGATTATTAACATGAGTATTGGCGTAAGTACGCAAAAAATACCGTTCGTCGCGGCTAACCAACTTGTATAGCGCTACGGCAAGTAGTGGAGTTTTTGCAAGTGCTGTGAGGAAGGGCAGTAGGAGTACATAATTTTTTTGCCAAAGTCGTGGACAGTGAGTTATAATTCACCCGCTTGCCACGCGCATTCGTCAGTCTGGCAGTCTTTTTAGTGTATGTTACTTTCCTAGTGTGTATTCAAATACTAAAGAGTAGTATAATGGGAGAGTTCTGCGGCACCTCCGCCGCCGCACGCCTCCGCCCGCCTCCTCCTCCGCCGCCGCCTCCGCCTCCGCCGCCGCCGCCCGCGGGAAATTTGAATTTTGGCGGGAAATTTGAATTTTGGCGCGAGATTTGAATTTGTAAACAAAGCCACGTGCTTTTTGACAGCTGTCATCGACAACAACGCATCGCTAACCTCACTGCTGCCATCTTGACGGGCCTAAACCTCACTAGTGCCAACTTAACCTAACTAGCGTGAGGTAAACAAAGCCACGTGTTTTTGACAGCCACGTGCTTTTTGACAGACAACAACGCATCGCTAACCTCAGTACTGCCATCTTGACGGGCCTAAACCTCAGTAGTGCCAACTTAACCTAACTAGCGCGAGGTAAACAAAGCCACGTGCTTTTTGACAGCCACGTGCTTTTTGACAGATTTGTAAACAAAGCCACGTGCTTTTTGACAGACAACAACGCATCGCTAACCTCAGTACTGCCATCTTGACGGGCCTAAACCTCAGTAGTACCAACTTAACCTAACTAGCGTGTGGTAAACAAAGCCACGTGCTTTTTGACAGCCACGTGCTTTTTTGATAGCTGTCATCCGCCATCTTTAATCTATAGAGCACAGTGCTGCCCTCTTTAGCTACTTACTTTTGAAATGTGGTGGCGGATAATTTGAAAAATGCTTTTCGACAAGCAGCCATCTTTAATCCAGAGAGAACAGTGCTGCCCTCTATGTGGTGGCGGCAAATTGAAAAATTCCACGTGCTCTTGTTTGGAAACAAACTCACGTGCTTTTTCGACAGCTACCATCCGCCATCTTTAATCTATAGAGCACAGTGCTGCCCTCTTTAGCTACTTACCTTTGAAATGTGGTGGCGACAAATTCCACGTGCTCTTGTTTAGTAAACAAACTCACGTGCTTTTTTGTCAGCTGTCATCCGCCATCTTTAATCTATAGAGCACAGTGCTGCCCTCTTTATCGTAGTAGATGTAAATTCGTCACAGCTGTCATCCGCAGTGCTGCCATCTTAACGGGCTTAAACCTTAGTGCTACCAACTTAACCTTACTAGCGCGAGATAAACAAATCCACGTGCTTTTTGACAGCTGTCATCCACCATCTTTAATCTATAGAGCACAGTGGTGCCCTCTTTAGCTACTTACCTTTGAAATGTGGTGGCGGATAATTTGAAAAATGCTTTTTGATAGCAGCCATCTTTGAGCACCGTGCTACCCTCTTTTGTGGTGGCAGGCAATTCCACGTGACAGCAGCCATCTTTAATCATGAGAGCACCGTGCTGCCCTCTATGTGGTGGCGGCAAATTCTACATGCTCTTGTTTGGAAACAAACTCACGTGCTTTTTTCTGACAGCTGTCATCCGCCATCTTGCATCACAAACCTCAGTGCTGCGCTCTTTAGCTAGATACCTTTGAAATGTGGTGGCGGCAATTTGAAAAAAAATCTATGTGCTCTTGTTTAGTAAACAAAACCACGTGCTTTTTATGACAGCTATCATCCACCATCTTTAATCAATAGAGCACGGTGCTGCTATCATGCGGGCAATTTCATCACCTGTCATCCGCCATCTTTTAATGAACAGAGCACCGTGCTGCTCTCTGTAGTAGCGGGCAATTTGAAAAGTTCTGTTAGCTGTCATCCGCCATCTTTAATCAAGAGAGCACCGTGCTGCCATCTATGTGGTGGCGGCAAATTCTACGTGCTACGCGCAGCTGTCATCCACCATCTTACATCGCAAACCTCAGTGCTACACTCTATGTGGTGGCGGATAATTTAAAAAGAAAAATTCTACATCAGTCCTCTCTCGACGCTAATTGCACAAGATGGTGACTATACATGACTCCTTAAAGGTGCTTATGCAAGATGATCGCTATACATAGACGCCCTTGGGATGCTTGCGCAAGATGGCGGTTATACAAGGCTCCTTATGAGGGATGCTTGCGCGAGATGGTGGTTGCTCTTATGAGGCGGCTTAAGGATCCATGACTAGAGACGCCCTAAGGATGCTTGCGCAAGATGGCGGATGCAAGATGGCGGCTATACATAGCTCCTTATGAGACAGCCAGTACTCGATACAACATGTGATCAGAACATTGATTGATGTGTTCAGAACACTGTACTCGATACAACATGTGATAAAAACATTGTGTGGTGTGTTCAGAACACTACATAAGTAGAATCGAACGCTGTATTAGGGGATACCTTTGTTTAGATTGAAACATAACAAGACTAGAATTGAACACTGCACATTGATTGATTGATGTGTTCAGAACACAAAATAAGTAGAATCGAACACTGTACTCGATGTCGTTAACTTCAATATGTGATTAAAACATTGTCTGGTGTGTTCAGAACACTACATAAGTAGAATCGAACGCTGTACAACATGTTAGGGGATACCTTTGTTTAGATTGAAACATAACAAGACTAACACTTCAAATGATTTGCTTAGTATGAAAATAAAAAAATATATACCGCGTAGCTAACTCGTTCATCACACTGCTAAGACGCTTAGTAATTGTGAATACACTCATACGAAAATCAAGAAAGCACACTGCGTAGCCAACTCGCTCGGCTCACTCGCTTAGTATTTGCAACACACACGGATAAGAATGTTCCGAGATACTTACATGTTTTTTAAGGGAGGGTGAAAGATCATAAATTATATGTACACATGTTGTCTCCTCCAAGTTGTAAGATGAAATAGACGCAGTACTGCGAGTTTCCGCTCTAGCTGGCGAACGGAAGTAGCATGATATCTCAGCAAAAAATAAAAATACGCGTGAGCTTGCAAGTCAGACACAATGATGGATACCGCGATTCAAATCCTGGTAACTTATGCCGTCGGGAAGGGTATCCGGCGAGCATCTAGCTGTAAATCCCCGATTCTCGACAGATTCTTAATCCCAGTTCTTTGACGTCAGGAAGGGCAACCGGTCGAAAACAATAGTGTATGATGTAAGAGGTTAGATACTACCAGTTTTGTGTCAGGAAGGACAACTAGTCTTAAAACAAAACAGATTCTTAATCCGAGTTCTTTGACGTCAGGAAGGGCAACCGGTCGAAAACTATAGTGTATGATGTAAGAGGCTAGATACTGCCAGTTTTGCGTCAGGAAGGGCAACTCAACAAATTCTTGCGATTTAAAATCTTGGTCAGGAAGGGCATCCGGCTGTAGTGATACAGCGATTTACAATCTAGCTGTAAAACCCCCGATTCTCGACAGATTCTTAATCCGAGTTCTTTGACGTCAGGAAGGGCAACCGGTCGAAAACAATAGTGTATGATGTAAGAGGTTAGATACTACCAGTATTGCGTCAGGAAGGGCAACTAGTCTTAAAACAAAACAGATTCTTAATCCGAGTTCTTTGACGTCAGGAAGGGCAACCGGTCGAAAACTATAGTGTATGATGTAAGAGGTTAGATACTGCCAGTTTTGCGTCAGGAAGGGCAACTCAACAAATTCTTGCGATTTAAAATCCTAGTCAGGGAGGGCAGCCGGTCGTAAAACTATGGTGTGAGGCGGGGTGTGCAAAAAAGCCAGCATTAAGTAAGGGCTGTTGATAGGAGGCGTTAAACCATGTGCATGCTCCTTTACCAGGAGAAGCCTACATGCCGGTACCGTGCAGGTTCTTTCGATAGGAGTAGGCACTGTGTGTGTTTTAACCTCTCCGTACAATCATGATATTTTACGATAGGAACTTACATAGGCTAAATGCTACACATTCCGTGGCAGAGCCGGGAATCGAACTCGGACCTCCGAGGGTAGCAGCTAATCACACTAACTACTGCACTACAGAGGAGGACTATTTCAGAATATTTTACAACCTTAATTGGTACTGTGTTTTAAGAGCTTACATGCTACTCAGCTAAGAAGACGTTCGCGAGTTACAAGCCGCTTATCAGCATGCAGTGTCCTCGTTCAAGGCCGAGCCGGAAGATACGTGTACAATTTCAGCTAACACACGCATTCCGCTGCTCGCTCTGCGCTGATACGACTTCATGGACAATAGAACAAACCTATAGCCTACAGTATGCATGCCTCTCACCCGGTAGTCTCGGGTTCGATTCTCTTGGGAATAAAAATGTGTTTAAATCGCAAGAATTTGTTGAGTTGTCCTTCCTGACACAAAACTAGCAGTATCTAACCTCATACACTATAGTTTTCAACCGGTTGCCCTTCCTGACAACTCGGATTAAGAATCTGTTTTGTTTTAAGACTAGTTGTCCTTCCTGATGCAAAATTGGCAGTATCTAAGCTCTTACATCATACGCTATTGTTTTCGACCGGTTGCCCTTCCTGACAACTCGGATTTAGAATCTGTCGAGAATCGGGGGTTTTACAGCTAGATTTTAAATCGCAGTATCACGAACTATTGTTTTACTGCTGGATGCCCTTCCTGACTAAGATTTTAAATCGCAAGAATTTGTTTTAAGACTCAAGTCTTGTTATGTTTCTTTCGTAATCTGCAAGTCTAAACAAGCATATCGCTGCACACTCTTTCCTTCGCGATGCGTGTTCGATAATTGTTTTCAACCGGTTGCCCTTCCTGACGTCAAAGAACTCGGATTAAGAATCTGTCGAGAATCGGGGTTTTACAGCTAGATTTTAAATCGCAGTATCACGAACTATTGTTTTACTGCTGGATACCCTTCCTGACTAAGATTTTAAATCGCAAGAATTTGTTTTAAGACTCAAGTCTTGTTATGTTTCTTTCGTAATCTGCAAGTCTAAACAAGCATATCGCTGCACACTCTTGCCTTCGCGATGCGTGTTCGATAATTGTTTTCAACCGGTTGCCCTTCTTGACGTCAAAGAACTCGGATTAAGAATCTGTCGAGAATCGGGGGTTTTACTGCTAGATTTTAAATCGCAGTATCACGAACTATTGTTTTACTACCGGATGCCCTTCCTGACTAAGATTTTAAATCGCAAGAATTTGTTTTAAGACTCAAGTCTTGTTATGTTTCTTTCGTAATCTGCAAGTCTAAACAAGCATATGGCTGCACACTCTTGCCTTCGCGATGCGTGTTCGATAATTGTTTTCAACCGGTTGCCCTTCCTGACGTCAAAGAACTCGGATTAAGAATCTGTCGAGAATCGGGGGTTTTACAGCTAGATTTTAAATCGCAGTATCACGAACTATTGTTTTACTGCTGGATGCCCTTCCTGACTAAGATTTTAAATCGCAAGACTTTGTTTTAAGACTCAAGTCTTGTTATGTTTCTTTCGTAATCTGCAAGTCTAAACAAGCATATCGCTGTACACTCTTGCCTTCACGATGCGTATTCGATAATTGTTTTCAACCGGTTGCCCTTCCTGACGTCAAAGAACTCGGATTAAGAATCTGTCGAGAATCGGGGGTTTTACTGCTAGATTTTAAATCGCAGTATCACGAACTATTGTTTTACTACCGGATGCCCTTCCTGACTAAGATTTTAAATCGCAAGAATTTGTTTTAAGACTCAAGTCTTGTTATGTTTCTTTCGTAATCTGCAAGTCTAAACAAGCATATCGCTGCACACCCTTGCCTTCACGATGCGTGTTCGATAATTGATTTCAACTAGTTGCCCTTCCTGACGTCAAAGTACTCGGATTAAGAATCTGTCGAGAATCGGGGGATATACAGCTAGATGCACTTCTTAGATTTTAAATCACGAACTATTATTTTACTGCTGGATGCCCTTCCTGACTGAGATTTTAAATCGCAAGAATTTGTTTTAAGACTCAAGTCTTGTTATGTTTCTTTCGTAATCTGCAAGTCTAAACAAGCATATCGCTGCACACTCTTGCCTTCGCGATGCGTGTTCGATAATTGTTTTCAACCGGTTGCCCTTCCTGACGTCAAAGAACTCGGATTAAGAATCTGTCGAGAATCGGGGGTTTTACAGCTAGATTTTAAATCGCAGTATCACGAACTATTGTTTTACTGCTGGATGCCCTTCCTGACTAAGATTTTAAATCGCAAGAATTTGTTTTAAGACTCAAGTCTTGTCTGTCGAGAATCGGGGATTTACAGCTAGATGCTCGCCGGATACCCTTCCCGACGGCATAAGTTACCAGGATTTGAATCGCGGTATCCATCATTGTGTCTGACATGCAAGCTCACGCGTATTTTTATTTTTTGCTGAGATATCATGCTACTTCCGTTCGCCAGCTAGAGCGGAAACTCGCAGTACTGCGTCTATTTCATCTTACAACTTGGAGGAGACAACATGTGTACATATAATTTATGATCTTTCACCCTCCCTTAAAAAACATGTAAGTATCTCGGAACATTCTTATCCGTGTGTGTTGCAAATACTAAGCGAGTGAGCCGAGCGAGTTGGCTACGCAGTGTGCTTTCTTGATTTTCGTATGAGTGTATTCACAATTACTAAGCGTCTTAGCAGTGTGATGAACGAGTTAGCTACGCGGTATATATTTTTTTATTTTCATACTAAGCAAATCATTTGAAGTGTTAGTCTTGTTAGTTTCAATCTAAACAAAGGTATCCCCTAACATGTTGTACAGTGTTCGGTTCTACTTGTTTCGTGATCTGAACGCATCAATCAATGTTCTGATTACATGTTGTATCGAGTGCAGTGTTCAATTCTAGTCTTATTATGTTTCAAGCTGATCTTCTTAGAACAAAGGTATCCCCTAACATGTTGTACAGTGTTCGGTTCTACTTGTTTCGTGATCTGAACACATCAATCATTGTTCTGATCGCATGTAACGACATCGAGTGCAGTGTTCAATTCTAGTCTTGTTATGTTTCAATCTAAACAAAGGTATCCCCTAACATGTTGTACAGCGTTCGATTCTACTTATGTAGTGTTCTGAACACACCAGACAATGTTTTAATCACATGTTGAAGTTAACGACATCGAGTACAGTGTTCGATTCTACTTATTTTGTGTTCTGAACACATCAATCAATCAATGTGCAGTGTTCAATTCTAGTCTTGTTATGTTTCAATCTAAACAAAGGTATCCCCTAATACAGCGTTCGATTCTACTTATGTAGTGTTCTGAACACACCACACAATGTTTTAATCACATGTTGTATCGAGTACAGTGTTCTGAACACATCAATCAATGTTCTGATCACATGTTGTATCGAGTACTGGCTGTCTCATAAGGAGCTATGTATAGCCGCCATCTTGCATCCGCCATCTTGCGCAAGCATCCTTAGGGCGTCTCTAGTCATGGATCCTTAAGCCGCCTCATAAGAGCAACCACCATCTCGCGCAAGCATCCCTCATAAGGAGCCTTGTATAACCGCCATCTTGCGCAAGCATCCCAAGGGCGTCTATGTATAGCGATCATCTTGCATAAGCACCTTTAAGGAGTCATGTATAGTCACCATCTTGTGCAATTAGCGTCGAGAGAGGACTGATGTAGAATTTTTCTTTTTAAATTATCCGCCACCACATAGAGTGTAGCACTGAGGTTTGCGATGTAAGATGGTGGATGACAGCTGCGTGTAGCACGTAGAATTTGCCGCCACCACATAGATAGCAGCACGGTGCTCTCTTGATTAAAGATGGCGGATGACAGCTAACAGAACTTTTCAAATTGCCCGCTACTACAGAGAGCAGCACGGTGCTCTGTTCATTAAAAGATGGCGGATGACAGGTGATGAAATTGCCCGCATGATAGCAGCACCGTGCTCTATTGATTAAAGATGGTGGATGATAGCTGTCATAAAAAGCACGTGGCTTTGTTTACTAAACAAGAGCACATAGATTTTTTCAAATTGCCGCCACCACATTTCAAAGGTATCTAGCTAAAGAGCGCAGCACTGAGGTTTGTGATGCAAGATGGCGGATGACAGCTGTCAGAAAAAAGCACGTGAGTTTGTTTCCAAACAAGAGCATGTAGAATTTGCCGCCACCACATAGAGGGCAGCACGGTGCTCTCATGATTAAAGATGGCTGCTGTCACGTGGAATTGCCTGCCACCACAAAAGAGGGTAGCACGGTGCTCAAAGTTGGCTGCTATCAAAAAGCATTTTTCAAATTATCCGCCACCACATTTCAAAGGTAAGTAGCTAAAGAGGGCACCACTGTGCTCTATAGATTAAAGATGGTGGATGACAGCTGTCAAAAAGCACGTGGATTTGTTTATCTCGCGCTAGTAAGGTTAAGTTGGTAGCACTAAGGTTTAAGCCCGTTAAGATGGCAGCACTGCGGATGACAGCTGTGACGAATTTACATCTACTACGATAAAGAGGGCAGCACTGTGCTCTATAGATTAAAGATGGCGGATGACAGCTGACAAAAAAGCACGTGAGTTTGTTTACTAAACAAGAGCACGTGGAATTTGTCGCCACCACATTTCAAAGGTAAGTAGCTAAAGAGGGCAGCACTGTGCTCTATAGGTTAAAGATGGCGGATGGTAGCTGTCGAAAAAGCACGTGAGTTTGTTTCCAAACAAGAGCACGTGGAATTTTTCAATTTGCCGCCACCACATAGAGGGCAGCACTGTTCTCTCTGGATTAAAGATGGCTGCTTGTCGAAAAGCATTTTTCAAATTATCCGCCACCACATTTCAAAAGTAAGTAGCTAAAGAGGGCAGCACTGTGCTCTATAGATTAAAGATGGCGGATGACAGCTATCAAAAAAGCACGTGGCTGTCAAAAAGCACGTGGCTTTGTTTACCACACGCTAGTTAGGTTAAGTTGGTACTACTGAGGTTTAGGCCCGTCAAGATGGCAGTACTGAGGTTAGCGATGCGTTGTTGTCTGTCAAAAAGCACGTGGCTTTGTTTACAAATCTGTCAAAAAGCACGTGGCTGTCAAAAAGCACGTGGCTTTGTTTACCTCGCGCTAGTTAGGTTAAGTTGGCACTACTGAGGTTTAGGCCCGTCAAGATGGCAGTACTGAGGTTAGCGATGCGTTGTTGTCTGTCAAAAAGCACGTGGCTGTCAAAAACACGTGGCTTTGTTTACCTCACGCGAGTTAGGTTAAGTTGGCACTAGTGAGGTTTAGGCCCGTCAAGATGGCAGCAGTGAGGTTAGCGATGCGTTGTTGTCGATGACAGCTGTCAAAAAGCACGTGGCTTTGTTTACAAATTCAAATCTCGCGCCAAAATTCAAATTTCCCGCCAAAATTCAAATTTCCCGCGGGCGGCGGCGGAGGCGGAGGCGGCGGCGGAGGAGGAGGCGGGCGGAGGTGCCGCAGAACTCTCCCATTATACTACTCTAAAGGACTTTTAATTGCATAATCATGCCGTACTTCTATTTAATTGTACCTGGCGAGCTGGCCATGGGGTTAGGGGCGCGCAGCTGTGAGCTTGCACCCTGGAGATAGTGGTTTGGAATCCCACTGTCGGCAGCCCTGAAAATGGTTTTCCGTGGTTTCCCTTTTTCATACCAGGCAAATGCTGGGGCTGTACCATAATTAAGGCCACGGCCACTCCCTTCCAACGCCTAGCCCTTTCCTATACCATCGTCACCGTAAGTCCTATCTGTGTCGGTGCGACGTAGAGTCAATTGTAAAAAATATATATCTAATTCTAATTGTAATTTCAACGGGATATAGGGCCTAATACCAACTTAACTTTCACCGGACTAAATAATTTCGTGTGTGTTTTGTTATTTATTATGTAAATGTAATTAACCTGTCCCGTGGTTTAGTCGTAATAGCAGCTTTTTTTTTTTTTTTTTAGATTTTGATTCAATGCTGTATAACAAAATTTTCACCAGGTCTCACAAACATACTATGGGGAAGATTAAATGCATTTACTTAATAAATTACATAACACAAAAGAAATAATTTAGCCCAGTGAAAGGAACGTTGATATTATCTCCCGTTGAAATTACAATTACAACTGAATATTTTTTTTACAATTGGCTTTACGTCGCACCGACACAGATAGGACATATGGCGACGATGAGACAAGAAAAGGCTACGCGTGGAAAGGAAGTGTCCGTGGTCTTAAGGTACAGCCCAAGCATTTTCCTGGTATGAAAATGGGAAACAGTCTCTGAACCAATATTATCAATTTAAATATGACATTACTGCGATATACTAGGAACTGTGATATTTCTTTTTAAAATCTCAGTCAGTAGAACTTAATCTCTGAACACATATCATTAATTTCGATGTTACACTACTACGTTATACTATTAACTGTGACATTTTGTTAAATCTCAGTCAGCATAATTTCATTTATAAACAAGGGTGTTTATGAAAGTGTTCGAACTTTCACATGAATATTAATGCAAGTGAATACCATAATCGTGTGCTACGACACCAAGGTTTCACTCCGGACTCAAACCGTATTCTTTATCCAATTCAAACAGAATTATGTATTACTAGCGAATGTGCCCGTGCTTCGCTACGGTATTCTACATTGTATTCGAATATCGAAGTAAATAGTGTACATGCAGTAAAAAAGATTGTTTTAAAATTGCATGTCTCTTAGCGTTATCCCAGAAAGAGCATGGGGAGGTCCCCGTACGTTGTTTCCAATGTAAAGCGTTTGTTACGGATTTGTGGTATAACGGCAGGCTCACCTGCCTACTGGCATTCACAATCGAGTTGGGAAGTTTACATTATAATTGCAGGCCCCATTGCCTACTACGCGGACAGAATCGATTTGGGGAGTTTCCGTTAAAATGGCAGCCCCCTTTCCTACTTCCAGACAGATTACAGTTGAGGAGTTTCTATTATAATGGTAGGCAATTATCCTACCATCAATCGAAATTGAGTTGTGCAGTTATCATTATAATGCCAGACCCATTTTCCTACTGCCAGCGAGCTTACTGCCAGTCACACCAAGTTGGTGAGTTTCCATCAAAATAGCAGGCCACTATGCCTAATGCCAGTCACATTTTAGATTAAGACATTTATTTATAAGGGCGGGCACCCTTGCCTACTGCCAAACACAATCGGGCAGGGGAGTTTTAAAGAAAACTGCATGCTCACTTGCCTTCTGCAAGTCAAATCGAGAAGTGAACTATTCGTTACAATTGTAGGCCTTCCTTACTAATGACAGTTACACAGGAGTTGGAGAAGGAACCCTTTCCTACTGCCAGTCAAAGTAGGTGTGGGCTGTACTGATTATAATATCAGACCCACCGTTTCTCGATCGCTAAGAATCGACATCAGTGAATATATATAGATAGACATACGAAAGTATATGCGTGTTTACAATATTGAAGACCTTCATTTACAGATTAACTGCTACTAAACGTACGACATATCGACAAAGGATTATACCATAGGACACGCCGGATTTAGTGGCCTAAATGGCTGGTCCTATGGTATGTCATCTAGTCTTGGGTCAGATTGAGTTAGAAACGTGGAACAGGGTAAAGGTTTTGTAAGATTATCTCCCATTACATTACTTTTCGGATAATTATGTGACAGCTACATACATAGCATTTGGCTCACATATGCCTACTGGGTGGGCCAATTTTCGTGAAGAGTATGATGATTCTGTGTTTCATATAAGTAATTGAAAGTATGAATTATGCATGTGGAAATTCCAAATTGACTTAACATCGATTAATAGAGAAAAATCAAACGTAAAAGGGATACAGATACGGCAAGAAGTAATAAGACCAAGGTTGTAGATCATTCCAAATTGAACGGAGATTGTGCAATCCGTTATGTGATAGGAATTTCCGAAGGTCTGCACCATCATTAAAATTGCCTGCATATTTCGATATTCTTCGGGGATAAAAAGTGAAAAATTTAATGATCAAGGATGTTTTCCGTTCGTTACAGGCTAAAACGTATAATTTTGTCAAAATTCAATTATCTTCTTTTTCTTCTGGCAGATTATCCCGCAATCTGGATTTTGGGCGAGGCGGGTAAAAATGAGGACTTTCAGGAAACTAAATAAAAAATTATGGAGATGGTCATTATTACCCCTTAAACGGAAAGCTGTACGAAAATTTCGCCAAAATAGTCAATGTAGAGGCACACAGTCGTTAAGATTTGATTTATATAGATAAGGAATCTGCTCCATGTAAAACACCTTTTGGGCTATGTCCGCTGGACTTAACCTGCAAAAGTGACCATTCATGATATCTCCCTTATTAATCCTCCTGACGAAAAACTGCACATGAAAAAAGGTTTAGAGGTGGAATTCCATCACGTTTGTTCGATTTCCAGTCAGGTTGGTCTTGTTCTGTATATATTGTGGAAGAGTAAAATCACCATTTCGGTTCCCTATAAACCGCCAGTCCATTCCGGAACATGAAATGTTATTTACGTTTAAAACCTACCTTTGGACAGGTGGATGCTAAATATAAATTTTGGTTCGAATGTCTTCAGTAGTTTTCAAGTTGTAAGAAATAAGCTTTACACGCACCTGCTCGGGAGTTAAGTCTCCCTTATTAATCCTCGTATCGAAATGATGCACATGAGAAAAAGGGTTTAGAAATTAATTTCTACCAAGGTAGGTAGATTTCCATTAAGTTTGGTTGTGTATATTTTGTGGAAGTGCAAAATCACTGTTACGGTTTCATATAAACCCCCAGTCAGTTCAGGGATTTAGAAACAATATTTGCCCTAAAACCTATCAAGGACAGGTGTATTCTAAATATGAGTCTTGGTGGAAATACATCCAGTAGTTTGTAGCACTCGCGAACATACGGCGTAATTAAGGAAGAAAATACTGTAATACAGTTAAGAAAGTTGAAAGTAATAGAAAATGGATTATAACTGAGGACAGCCGGATAACGACAAATATGTAAATGCCAAGTTAATGTATTGGAAAATCAATTGCCCCTCAATAAATTATGCTAGTGTGAGTTATGAATATAATAAAGCGGTAACAGAGGAGAAATTTAGGTCCAGTGATTCTTAGGTAAACAAATAATAAGAATGGTGTATTTACTTAATGTATTCGAGGGCGGTTATAGCATCCAACGATATTCCGCCAATATCCCGCAGATAGGCCGATTGACGCCTCTCTTGCCTTCTACCCAAGGAACAACCACGAATTTAAAAGCATGATGAGGAAAATGGCAATACGTTACTTCCCTGCTGGCATGCAGTCAGAGACGTTGCCATGGTAACCTGTAGGTTCGTTGTCGGTCTGTCGGTCACTCAATGCAGAGCATGATACCAGCGGAAAATTGTAAATTTCTCCGTCATGTGAAGAGTAAGGTAAATTATGAAAATAACGAAAGTTGTTTATAATGAAGAGACGTTTCACGTACGGTAAACGAAGTTTACAGAAAATCAATAATATAAGAGAAAATGGAGGAAAACCCCCGTCTATTCAAAGATGTTAAAATGATATGCATATTGAAACCTTCCCCGTTATGAGTATACTCTAAATATGAAGTTTGGTTGAGATCTATTCCTTTCACCTTCCCACTTAAGTGAAATTTCCCCAAAAAAGTATGTGTTTATTTATTTATAATGCATCTTCCAAAATTCCAATTATCAGGACTATAAAATCTTTAGTTTTGGAGATATATCATCTTGAAAATAAATCAACTCCTTTTTCACAAACCCCCCCTCCCCTCCAAGTTGGTTTCCCCCATAAAAGCGTGCTTCTTTACTTTTAAAGGAAATTCCAAACACCAGTTTTCACGTCTGCACACACCTTTTGGTTTTTCATGATAAGTATCCTTATACAAAGAATTCAAATTTTTTTCAATTCCTTTGCCTCATTAACTGGATTTTCCAAAAATGAAATATAAGTATGTCTTTATTTTTAAATGGGACTCCTAATACCAATTTTCACTCCTGCAACGTCTTCAGTTTTTGAGATATCAGTATTCTAACAAAAGAGAATTCAACCCCCTTTTCAGTCCTTTTTACCACCCCCACTTAAGTGGTTTTCGCGAAAGCAAAAAATACATGTTTCTTTATTTTAAAAGAGATTATATAAACCAATTTTCACGTCTGTAACATGTCATGTTTCTGAGATATACTGTAGGTATTGTATTTTAAACAGTACATACCCTTATCACTCCAGTTCACCCCTCATTAATTGGATTTTCCAAAAAAAAATTGTTTTACTTTTAAAGGAGATTCCAAATACCAATTTTCACGTCTTTAAGCTCTTAAGATTTTAAGATATAGATATACTCATTTAAATCATTTACCCCCCTTTAACCCGCTAAAGGACGGAATATCCAAAAATCCTTCCTTAGTAAGCACCTACACCACAATATATCATTATATTTCCAAAATTTCATTTCGTTATGTCCAGGAGTTTTGACTCGGTTATGATGAATAAATCATGCATTCATTCATTCAGTCAGGACATGTGATTTTATTTATACAGGGTTATTCACCTAACATGTTACACGGAAATAACTTCTAAACCATTAAACCATTAAACCATTCATATTCGTAAATGGTGCGCAGGGTTTGTAAATTAACGTGCTACTTATTCTCATGGGGTGATTAACAACCGAGATATTGATACCAACTCCATATTTTTAAATGGAACGGCATAAATTCATACAGCTGATTTAAAAGTTCATCTGCGTACAAGTTCAAATATGTAAGTGTTTTCAAAATTGGACAATTACTTTTTGAGATATAAGTAAGAACAGCATGCGATGTTTTGCATGCCGCATTAGAACGGCGTGAAGTCGGGCAAGGGCATACTGAGGCGCAAGCAGTTTCCTGGGAGTGAGTTCAGCCACAGAACGGATACCAGGCATGTTAGCACCTCTCACACATGTGATGGGTTTGCAAAGTGTGTATGACAGACGAACACATGACAGGACAGAAAGGCTTGATGTGTTTAAAAGGAATGAGTACTTTGCCTTTAAAGGAACATAACGAAAGCTATAATTGTCACTGGTTTTATTGTACAGTTCATACTACTCTATGAGTTGAAAAATGTACATAGCACAAAACACCGGAAGACCTCCTTCTAGAGAAGCAAATGGTCAGAGCTGATCGTGGTGAGATGGCAGCAACAATATTATTTATGTTTTATTTTACACGCATTAATCTCCGCAGAGCTCCAGCGCGACTGTAGTAGCGTGCATTCGGGAGAGCGTAGGTTCGCCCAACCTGAAAGTGATTTTCATGGTGTCCCATGTGAAACACCAGGCAAATACCGGATGGGTACCTTTGTGATAGGCCACACCCGACTTCCTTTCCAAATCCTTCCCATTCCCATCCGTGAGAAAAAACGCTAAACTGAGCGCAACTTATTACATGTCAAAACAAAACAACACAACTTTAATCTCCCTTCCCCGTTGTGTGTTCGCCAGTCATACAATAACGTTGCACACCCAGGGTATGTTACGGTACATCACATTATGTTTACAGTACATGCCTGGTATCCGTTCTGTGGCTGGAATCAAGGCCAGGAAGCAGCTTGCCCCTCAATATGTCCTTGCCCGATTTCACGCTCTCTGATGCGGCAACAAAACCGCGCATGCTGTTCTTAATCTCAAAAAGTAATTGTTCGATTTTAAAAATACTTGCATATTTGAACTTTTACGCAGTTGATCTTTTACGCCAGCTGTATGAATTTGTGCCGTTCTATTTAAAAATATGGAGTTAGTATCAATATCTCGGTTATTAATCACCCCATGAGACTAAGTAGCACGTTATTTTACAAGGCGCAAGGTACCATTTACGAATATGAAAACAGAATGCCGATATCTTTAATGGTTTAGAAGTTATTTCTGTGTAACATGTTAGGTGAATAACCCTGTATATATTCAAAAAATTAATACCTACATAATTTATTTTCAGTTATTTGTTTAGTCTATAAGATCAAATGTTTTAAAAAAAAAGAAAAGTGAGTACTAAATACCAATATTAAGCAAAAATTTGAAACATTAACTGGTATTTGGTAATGAGAATGGGAAAATTTTAATCTCGTACAGTAGGCAACGAAAGAGGTATCGTGGTGAGGTGCCTTTACTTCGCTGCACGCTACAAGTACTCCAAGTGAAAGATGAGCATAAGTGTCTTTGTAAGAGCGTGGGATAAGTTTTGGAAAGTTTGCCGCCCGTCTCCGAGATCTACGATGTCAATAAAGTTAAAATTATCTCTTGGAATTTAAGCATGGCTACACAATATATTCTGAAAAGTTTCGGATTTTAAACACAATACATTTTTTCTTTGCTATGTTACCAATGCTCCTTGTTAGCATCACCCTGGATAGGGGTGAGCTATTCTTAAACAAGTTGTCAGTCTTAATAGGCTACACAACTACTTCTCCTGTGTTAAAAAAAATACACGAGTGTGTACGAACTAAACTCTCAATTACAAAGGTTAAACTTCGTCAAGGGCACCGAATATCTCTCCTTTGTCTAGGTTGTACTAAGGCGTTGTTTTATGTAGACTGTCACACCAAAAGTCACGGAACTGCAGTATGTAAAGGTAATAGTCGTCGCACCATCGTACCGTGACGACCTGGAAATGCCCATACGTGTGTGATATTTGATCTGACGTCTCGAGAGTGAATGTCTCTGCTGGTCATATTAAGACGATGTGAACTATCGTATTTCGAAAGGGCGTGATGGTGGGGGCCGACGAATGGAATATTCCATTGCTGTAGTAATGCGGACATTTAATATTCCACAATCGTCGGTGTCACGTGTGTGTTGAAAATACTTCATGGACAATACAGTGGCCGACAACGGATGCTTAATATTCGTGATCAGTGGCCTCTAGGTGAATTTTTTCGTGGTAACAGACATGCCACGCTAGCTCAAACCACATTGGTATTCAGTTTGGGGGGAACCAGACACATATACAGCAGACCAGTGCAGCATTTTTTGGCATCCATGGGATTGGGAGCAAACGACCCACCAGAGTGCCCTTGCTAACACCGCGATACCGGACACAGCGTTTCACTTGTATCCGTGACGTTGCTAACTGCACCCTGATGGACTGACGTCATATAGCGTGGTCCAGTAGATAAAGGTTCCAGTTGTTTTGAGCCGTTGGCAGGTTCGAGTGTGGTGCAGACTTCATGAAGTTATGGATCCCAGTTGTCAACAAGGCACCGTATTGGCTGGTGGTGTTTCCGCAAGGATATAGGGCGTATTCACGTGGCATTGGCTGGATCCGCTGATCCACTTGAACAGCTCGTTGACTAATGACTGCTACGCTGACTGCTCGGTGAACATTTGTAGCCTTTCACGAACTTCGCACTTCTTCACAGTGATGCGATATTTCAGCAGGATAATGTATCGTGTCGTCGGGCCCTAGTTGTCCAGAATTGGTTCGAGGTGCGATTTGGAGAGTTTCAACGACCTCTGAGGCCATATCATTCACTCGAGCATTTATGGGACGTTGAGGAGGACCGTGCACCTACAAATAGCAGGATGCTACCTAGGCAGGGTTTCCATACCACGACGAGTTGCTGCACTTTGCTGAGCTAGAGAAGGGCATACACTATACTAGGCCCAAACTGCATGTCTTTGTGGCATGTTAGTGTATATTACGTACATCTTGCCTACGTTTAAGATTTTCGTTATGAAGACATCTGAATTTTTCGTACTTGATCCGAGTTAATCAGTCACCCCAGGCAGCTACTTTCATCAACTCTCATAGATAGTCTAGGCTTCAATGAAGGGGTTTACACGGAAAATGAGGAGTGATGTAGTTTCCCGTTACTTTCGCTAACGAAGCATGTGGTCATTTCTCATACGAATCTGCCAAGCCCACTAAAATGTACACGATGCACCAACTGACCCTATAAGTGACATTTTCACACTTAATGACAAGGACTGGTTCCATAAGAAATAGTGTTACTAATATCCTTAATGCATCTGCTACTTTCATATTGTCAAAGTCCGACTCGTTGGCTGAATTGTCAGTGTCCTGAACTTCGGTTAAGAGGGTCCGTGGTTCGATTCCCGGTCAGGTCGGGGATTTTAAACTTCATTGGTTAATTCTAATAACCCGGGGGCTGGGTGTTTGTGCTGTCCCCAACATCCCTGCAACTCACACACCACACATAACACTATCCTCCACCAAAATAACACGCAGTTACATACATATGCCGCCCACCCTCATCGGAGGGTCTGCCTTTCAAGGGCTGCACTCGGCTAGAAATAGCTACACAAAATTATTATTATTATTATTATTATTATTATTATTATTATTATTATTATTATTATTATTATATTGCCAAAGCCGAGGAGACAGAGACAGATCGGTGAAGGTAATTAACTTATTCTATCCCATACCTTAAGACATAGTGCCCTGTAAACAGGATATCTCATTGCAGACAGATTAGGGCTAAATTATAAATTAATATTGCACAGTTATATGAATATTTTATGTTGTAGGAATGCAGTAGAATGTCGCTTATCGCTTGAAAACACAATAAATAAAACAGTTCACTTGTTTAATTTCCTGCCAGAGTTTGTACATCTCTTTCCTTCCACTAGTTGTTCTTTTTATTGTTAGTAATAGACGATATGACTTTTACACCACACAGAGATCTTTAAGCTCGCTCATCCGCCACTTCCTACAAGCGTGTTTGTTTTACTTTGCCTGTTCAATCACATTATATTCACAATTCGGAATAGTCAGGAATTCGTACCCGAGTACGAAATGAGAATTAAAAAGTCGTGAGTGTAGGAGGGTTTTAACCGCCACTGCTCCGAGTATCCAGGTATATCTACCGTGCATAATTACACGCAGCTACTTAGAGTGTGCAAGTTTACGCACTGTAACTACGTATTCACGAAGAGAGAGAAAGTTCTCGCTTCGAAAAATTACTGATGTGTTATAGCCTTTGTTGAACGCTCTAGCGGTAGTAATTATAATGCGTAAGCTATCACATCTGCTGCACAGTATTTACATGCCAAAATTATACAATAATGTGAAAAACACGTTTCTATACATTTGGATGCGATGAGGCTGTAGAAAATGGTGACGAATTGACTCGATAGTAATTGGCCGTATCATACCACGAATTCTTTGACACTGCGAACACACTTTTCTATCAAAAGAATGTGGCCTCTTTGAGCAATCAGGTACGCCGTTTTCTAGCGACAGAAGTAAGGGTGGATATGTATTTTACACTACACTAACATTTCCTAAAAGAACTATTGGAGAAGTGAACTCCGCTCTACAAAAAGGGGTGGAGTGTTTTGACTTGGGCCTCATTTACTGCTGCTTCTTGTACGGTATTTGCATTAGACGTGAAAGCCTATGTCAAGCTATGTGTAGATAAAATCGCTTTATAATGTTGCGTAAGATGCGACTAAGGGACATTTAATTTCTAGTAGCTTGTATTATCTGCGCACTTTTTAGTGATAGATTTACACCCTAGTGCTGAAGCGGTCGACTTTGGTTATCTTCGAGATTCGTATTGGCAACCTTTGAAACACAAACTAAGAATCGCTTATCATCGCTGTGCGCCATCTGGCGTACACTTTAAGTACTCGTACTGTTGTTGTTTACACAGCAAAGCTAAACTATAGAATTCATGCTAGGACCACTTTTCGCAACGGGAAATGTTATATAGTATTAAATATTGTGTGTGTGACACAGTTGTTTGCTTAAAATAATAAAGGTTTATAAAATTCATATCGATCGATCATATTATCGATTCAATTCAGATTTCATTTCCATTCAGTTGGCAGTATTAACGGAACCCTTCTTACTTCTCCAACGAGTACAAAAATCTATCACTAAAAAGTGCGCGGATAATATATGTTCATGAAAAATAGGCGCAGCTGATCCACCCGTTATAACTAGTAACCTTTCCTACTAAACTGCGATATTATTTAAACGGTTTCGTTTTATAATGTTAAATACAGCGAGATTGTAAAAGTGTGTGGCAAATTGCAATTAATATGTATACATGTCAATGTAGTAAATCAAGAAATAAAATTCTTCACGGAATGTTCCTAAGTACATTTACCTCTTTCTTGTATTAGTATGCTAATCCATGAAAATTGCGTGAGTGTATGCGTGAATGCTTTACATGTTATGCAGAAACGTGAAAACAGATTATATACACTTAGGCATACTTCATGATGCTTTCCAAGATTGGATAGAAAATTGACTTTGCTATCTTAAAATTCATATCAAATTTACAAGCTCTGGTCTTATCTTGTAATTTTCAAGAAAGAAATACATCCAAACACCTGAGACTTACCACGAAGGTTTTATGTAACATTGAGGAAAACTTGTGAGAAAATTGTCGTCAACTGGTGCCCATTCTGGTCAGAAAACTTCACAAAATACAATTTTTGAACAGCATGCTTTTTGTTATACGTGGGCTGATCAACAAAGACTGAGACTGATTATTTTTTACTGATGTTCTTTAACCCATTTCAATGTTTACATGATCTTTTTCAAAGTAGTCACCTCCAACTTCAATTAACATTTTATAGTTTTCTCTACAAAGCTCATCTAGTTTTATCAGTACCACATCCAGACAATTCTTCAGTATATCTGGCTTCATCACTTTCTCATTTAGCTGTCCGTCTCAGATTAAATGATATACAATTTGTCAGCCATAATCCCTGTCATTCGCATTTCCTTCCGAATTGGCGTTTGACAAACTTGGATCACCCACTACCATCACGTTCCTTTCCGTGTCATTTCCCACATAGCTCATTTTCTTATGAAATAATTCTTCATCAGCATGAGCGCCACCCTTTACAGGCCTGTATCAAGATGCCTATTGTCTTATGAGATGAGCCTTACACATAGAGTTTAATGTTTCTGATCCTTACTTTTTTCTTAGGTTACAAATTCTTCTTTCAGTGATATGAACACTCCCCTCCTACATTTCCTATCGTCTCTACAATAAACCCTCCAGTTCCGTAAGAACATTTCCGTATACTTGATGCTCTTCAAAATTTAATTCGGGCCCATTCTCTGCTAATAATTCAACTCAAGCCCATCAATCAGGAATGTAAACGCCCAACAGCACACTCTATAGACGCCACTTAAATGTTAACGCCATGTCTACTGTACAGTTGACGTACTGTGCGTTATATCAGGATACTGAAGCTAGTATTCATTCTTCCTGGTCATGAAGCCCCTAATTAAGAATGCAAATTCTGGAACTCTCTCCTTCTATATAAAACTTCTAAAATATCTCTAACAGAATACATATTCCTCGTGTGCTTTTCAGGCTAGTGCAGACACCTGAAGTTATGTTTGAGATTAACACCATACTCTTTTACGCATACGAGAGTACAGACAATGGTGTTAGGAATATATTAGTAATTCTTTAAAACCTCGAATATTCTATGACATTATCTTCAATAGATTCTCGTGAAACGATAGAGCTAGTCACTTAGCTGTGCGTTTCCATTCTAGTGATGGTGGGTTCGAATAACACCGTCGGCAGCCTTGAAGATGTTTTCCGTAGTTTCCCATTGCCAAGCCTCGTAAATATAAACCCTGGGACTAGCCCTTAACTAACGCCACAACCATTAACTTTCCATGCCCAGTCCTCGACCGTCCTGAAGACGTTCAATACATTAGTGCGAAGTTAAACTACTAGCAAACAGAAAATGGTAAACGACATCAAGCATGAGAATTTATCACAACTTGTTTACGAGAAGGAAGATCGGAACTTTACACCACGCTAGACGTACGTGGCAAGTTGAACCAGCGAAATGAGTTAAGGAAGTCTCTGTGTAGAATGTCTGGAATCAATATACTTCAGAACCCTGCTCTGATTACAGCCATCCTCCCTCACAATTAAAACGCAATTACTTTTAACATAAAACATTCCATCTATAGCAATTGACTTCACGCACGGTGTCTAAAGACCAGTAGTACATTACGACTAGTACATTACGACCAAATATTTAACAATATTAACTCATGGTGATGAAATTAATTATATTTGAATATTCTGCAGCTACAAGACAGAACGTTTATAACACGGCCCTCCAGATGTGATGGAATCATTGATTATCACATTGATAACAACCCTACTTCCTAGCAGGAGGCGAAATCATTTATTATTTCGCTTTAGAATGTTTGGTTAATGAAGTAGTTCATTGGTCGTTTTATCATTCTCTCTTTTTTCACACCAGGCAAATGCTGGGGCTGTACCTTAATTAAGGCCACAGCCACTTCCTTCTTATACCTAGGCATTTCGTATCCCATCTTGGCCAGGAGACCTATCTGTGTCGGTGCGACGTAAAACAAACCGTATCATTCTCTCAATATCTTTCAGTCCTCCAGCAAATATTAATGGTCCTAGGTTTAGCGACATACGAAAAGATGTGAACATTGAATCCGAAAGTATATATTCCGGCACATAAATGTTATATATATTTTTTGCTAGTTGCTTTACGTCGCACCGACACATATAGATCTTATGGTGACGATGGGATAGGAAAGGCCTAGGAGTTGGAAGGAAGGGGCCGTGGCCTTAATTAAGGTACAGCCCCAGCACTTGCCTCGCGTGGGAATGAGAAAGCACGGAAAACCATCTTCAGGGCTACCAACAGTGGGATTCGAATCCACTATCTCCCGCATGCAAGCTCAAAGCCGCGTGCCTCTGACCGCACGGCCAACTCGCCCGGTAAATTTACATTGTTATAGTGGATACCGTCGTTACAATTTTTCAAACTAGTGATACTGAATGCAAGGCGTTTGCTCACACTTGTTCCAATAATCACCTTCCTTCATAGTAATAACACTTAATGTACGGCAGATATTAAGATATAATCCAAAGCACAATAGATGTAATTGGTTACAGTGCATGAGCATTTAGTGACTTCCCTTTTGTAACCTAAACTATGATAACGAAAAAACGGATATCGCTAGTACTTGGAGAATTATTTCAGTCATTGTGGAACGGACTGTGTAGAATAGAGTTTCCATAAGAACCCACATCAGTCGTTGTCGGTAACTGGATATTGGATTCTAGTTCTACCATAAGCATAACATTACGATTGGTTATATCCTTGCGCCTACCCTGCGAACCATGTGACCTTGCCGCGGTGGGGAGGCCTGCGCGTCCAAATGAAGCAGATAGCCGAGCCGCAGGTGCAACCATACTGGATGGGTATCTGTTGAGAGAACAGACTGACGAATGGTTCATCGAAGGGTGTGTGTGTGTGGTGGGGGGGGGGGTAATAGGCTTTCAGAAGTTGCAATAGCGGCAGTCTAGATGATTGACTGATATGGCCTTCTAATAATACTCAACATGATTTAGCTGTGTTGATACTGCTACACGGCTTAAAGCAAAGGGAAACTACAACTACAACTACTCCCGAGGACATGCAGCTCTCCCTGTATGAATGATGTAATGATGACGGCCTTCTCCCGGGTAAAATATTCCGGAGGTAAACTAGTTCCCCATTCGGATCTCCGGGTGAGGACTACATGAGAGGGAGCGATCGTCAGGAAGATGGATACTGACATTCTGCAAGTCGGAGCGTGGAATGTTAGAAGTTTGAATCGTTGTGGTAGGTTAGAGAATTTCAAAAGGGAGATGGAGGTGTAGTTGGTATAAGGGAAGTACGTTGGCAGGAAGAATAGTATTTTTGATCTGGTGACTACAGAATTATCAAACAGGGGAAAGGCAGCAGTTTGCTTAATAATGAATAAAAAAAGAGGGCAGCATAGTGAAATAATTATTGTCTTCAAGGTAGACACCGAACCAGTGCCCAACACAATAGTGCAGAACTATATGTCTAATAGTTCAGCGGATGATGTGGAAATCGAAAGAATATAAATGAAGAGATAGAAGATTTAATACAGTATGTAAAAGGTGATGAGAATCTAATTGTGATGGGAGACTGAAATGCAGAGGTAGTCCAAGGAAGAGAAGGTGGTACAGTAGGAGACTTCGAATTGGGACAAAGGAACGAAGGAGGAAGTCGGCTTGTTGAATTCTGCACATATCATAATTTAATCCTTGTTAATACTTCGGTTCAAACACCATAAACGACGGCTGTATACGTGGACGAGACCTGGAGACTCTGAAAGGTATCAAATAGCCTTCATTATGATTAGGCAGAGATTCAGAAACCAGGTGTTGGATTGTAAAACTTTGCCAGGAGCAGACGTGGACTCTGACCACAACATATTGGTCATGAAATGCCATCTAAAATTGAAGAAATTGAAGAAAGGAAGGAATGCAAAGAGATGGGACCTAGGCAAGTTGAAAGAAACAAGCATGAAAGATTGTTTCAAGGTACATGTTGCACAAGGACTAAATGGGAAGGCTGAAGGAAAGACAATAGAGGAAGAGTGGGTAGTCATGAAAAATGAAGTCAGTTGGGCTGCTGAAGAAATGTTAGGAAGGAAGGAAAGATCAACTAAGAATCAGTGGATAACTTAGGAGATTGATTGGTGAACGACGAAAACACAAGAATGCTAGAAATGAAGAGGGCAGAAAAGAATACTGGTGATTAAAGAATGAAGTGGATAGAAAGTTCAAGGTTGCTAAAGAAGAATGGCTGAAGGAGAAGTGCAAGGAAGTCGAAGGTTGTATGGTCTTAGGAAAGGTAGATGCTGCATACCGAAGAATCAAGGAAACCTTTGGAGAAAGGAAATCTAGGTGTGTAAATATTAACAGCTGAGATGGAAAGCCACTTCTAGGGAAGGAAGACAAAACAGAAAGATGGCAGGAACATATCCAATAGTTTTATCGAGGTGGAGATGTGGATGATTCGGTTCTGGAACAAGAAGAGGCATTTGATGACGATGAAATGGGAGTCCCAATTTTGAGGCCAGAGTTTGACAGAGCTGTGAGAGACCTAAATAGGAACAAGGCACATGGATTTGATTACATTCCCCCTGAATTACATACCGCCTTAGGATAAACCAGCATGGCGAGGGTATTCCATTCATTGCGCAAGATGAATGGGACAGGAGAAGTGCCATCCGATTTTAGGAAGAATGTTGTTATACCTGTTCCCAATAAACACGGTGCTGATAAGTGTGAAAACTACCGCACAATTAGTTTAGTAACTCATGCCCGCAAAATTTTAACACGTATTATTTACAGAAGAATGGAAATACAAGTTGAAACTGAGTTGGGAGAAGATCAGTTTGGCTTCAGAAGAAATGTAGGAACACTTGAAGTAATCCTGACTTTACGTCTGATTTTCGAGGAGCGAATTAAGAAGGACAATCTCACGTACATGGCGTTCGTAGATCTAAAAAGGGTATTCGATAATGTTGACTGGACCAAGCTATTTAAGATTCTGAAGGTGATTGGAATCAGATACCGAGAACGAAGAATCATCTACAATCTGTATAAAAATCAGCCTGCAGTGATAAGAATCGAGGGCTTTGAAAAAGAAGCAGCAATCCAGAAAGGAGTGAGGTAAGGCTGCAGTCTGTCCCCCGTACTTTTCAGTGTTTACATTGAACAGGCAGTAAAGGAAATAAAAGAGGAATTTGGAAAGGAAATCATAATCCAAGGAGAAGAAATGAAAACCTTGAGATTTGCCAATTATATTGTTATTTCATCTGAGACTGCAGAAGATCTCGAGAAGTTGCTGAATGGTATGGACGAAGTCTTGGGTAAGGAGTGCAGGATGAAAATAAATAAATCCAAATCAGAAGTAATGGACTGCAGTCGACCGAAGGCAGGTGATGGAGGAAATATTAGATTACGAAATGAAGTCTTATATGAAGTACATGAATATTGTTACTCGGGTAGTAAAATAACTAAAGATGGCAGAATTAAGGGGACATAAAATGCAGACAACACAAGCAAGGAAGAGCTTTCTTAAGAAAATAATTTTGCTGAATTCAAACATGGATGTAGGAATTAGGAAGATGTTTCTTAAGACTTTCATCTGGGGCGTGGCACTGTATGGAACTGAAACAGAAAGAAAGAGAATAGAAGCTTTTTAAATGTGGTGGTCAGAAGAATTCTGAAGGTGAGATGGATAGATCGAATCACGAATGAAGAGATACTGAATCGAATTGGTGAGAGGAGATCGATTTGGCTAAATTTGACAAGAAGAAGAGGTAAAATGATAAGACACATCTTAAGACACCCAGGACTTATTCAGTTTGTTTTTGAAGGAAGTGTAGGCGGTAAGAACGGTAGGGGTAGACAAAGGTAAGAATATGAGCAGCAGATTAGTGCAGACGTAGACATGTAGAGTTTAGCACAGGATATGGTGGCATGAAGATCTGCATCAAACCAGTATATTGAATGATGACTCAGACAACAACAACAACACCAACAACAACAACATATTCTTGCGTCAGATTCCTTTTGTTTAACGGGAAAATGGCTTTTTTTAGTTACAATATAAATAATTATAATGGTTCTCATCTACAAATCAAATGGCGATTGCTACCTTCCGAAAGTCTCCTGATTCCTTTTGAGAGTTCGCAGCTATACTTCTGAACGTCAAACTCGGTGACGAAATAGCGTATTACTATCCATCTGGTAGGTTTCCCCCTCCTAATGCTGTAATAAATTGCCTTGTGCTGAAAGAATGGATTTTACAAGGGCTAAACTATGGTCAGTGTAGAAACTTAATGATCATAATCAATTTATAATAGATTCCCATGTCCCTGAAACATCCCCTTCTGTTCTCTTTTTTCAGCAGCTCTTGAAATAATCCCCCAGTTACGAACCAAACTCTGTGGTCACTCTCACTATTGCATCCCTTCGTAACAAATAAAATGGTGTCAAATTCAGCCAGAGTTGACCTTGGACTTGACGAGTAAACTGAAAGATCACTAGCCAGAATGTCCGACTCGTTGGCTGAATGGTAAGCGTTCTGGCCTTCGGTTCAGAGGGTCCTGGGTTCGATTCCCGGCCGGGTCGGGGAATTTAACCTTCATTGGTTAATTCCAATGGCCCGGGGCTGGGTGTTTGTGCTGTCCCCAACATCCCTGCAACTCACACACCACACATAACACTATCCTCCACCACAATAACACGCAGTTACCTACAAATGGCAGATGTCGCCTACCCTCATCGGAGGGGCTGCCTTGCAAGGGCTGCACTCGGCTAGAAATGGCCACACGAAATTATTATTATTATTACTAGCCAGAATCCCAGAAAATCACTATGTAGCCAATAATAATAATAATAATAATAATAATAATAATAATAATAATAATAATAATAATAATAATGTTATTGGCTTTACGTCCCTCCAACTACATTTATGGTTTTCGAAGACGCCGATGTGTCGGAATTTAGTCCCGTGGGGGTTCTTTAATGTGCCAGTAAATATACCGACACGAGGCTGACGTATTTGAGCACCGTCAAATTCCATCGGACTGAACCAAGATCGAACCTGCCAACTTGGGATCGGAAGGCCAGCTCCTCAACCATCTGAGCCACTCACCTCAGCAATCACTATACATACACACGACATTTCTTCATTCTAGTGTCTAAACCACACTGATGTGCTTTACTTCGTGACCAATTCTCTTCCTCACAAAAGTGTTGGCAGAAATAACTTACCGCAATTCCAGTTCAAAAGTACCGGCTCTCCAGCGTCCCTTGAGACAGATAGCAGCTAAGGGATGTCAAACACATTTTCTTCTTCCACCGCGCTTCCCACATCTGTCTAAACTGTGTTGCACATTTGGATTTGGCCCTGTTTTACGGCCGGATGCCCTTCCAGACGCCAAACCCTATATGGAGGAATGTAATCACTATTGCGTCTTTCTGTGGCGGTTGGTAGTGTAGTGTGTTGTATGGATACGAATAAGTGTTAGGAAAATCTCAAAAACCCAGTCCCCGTGTCAGAAGAGTTAATCAGCCGCGATTAAAATTCCCGATCCGAAAGGGAATAGAGCCCAGGACCATCTGAATTGAAAGCTTCATCGCTGACGAATCAGTCAATGAATCACACACGTCAAACACATATCATTATTATATATTTTTGCAATGTTTTACAATCCCAAGCGGATATAAACTGGTGAAGATGAATCTCTTAACGTTTTGGAGGATGTATTACACAATACTGATCTAATGAGGATGGACATTATCAAATAAGATGTAAAGCATTCCATTCTTCTTGAACTGGATAGAATCATGTTAGCGTGCATCTTTCATAACGCCCGTCTCGGTAACGTAACGGTTAGAGCTACTAGTTACCGTCCTTGGAGGCCCGGGTTCGATTCCCTTGACTCTCAGAAATGTAAGAATGGCAGCAGTGCTGGTTTGTGGTTAAAATTGTACATGGAGCTCACCTCCATTGGGGTTATGTCTGAAAAGAGCTGGGATGAGGGCACGAGTTTACTTTATTATTATCTTCCACAACGTCGCCACGTTATTCATATTTGTTTTCTTAGTTGAGATGACGCAAGTCTATATCACACCAATCTGTCCCAAGAAAAGATGCCACCGGCAATGTGCAGGCCGTTCAAGGAACGGTAAGATATTAAATGATTAATATTTCACACACTGCCTGGACATTCTATAAAATTCCAAAATGAAAACAGGCAAATTATACAATGCTAGTAATGCTTTGTGTGACGTGGCAAAACACGTGACCTTCGACGATGGTCCCCCAACACTCATTACCGTCTGAGGTCGTAATCAAGTCTTTGTCCTGCAGTTTCCGTTTCTGAACATAAAGTGACGGTATTTTTTTGCGTTATATGGCGGAGGAATGTGTAAGTAATATCTGGACATGAATTACGACGTGGTGACATTCAACGGCGGTTCCATCAAGGACTGCCGAAAATAGGGAAAAATTAAATATTACAGAATGAAACCGCTTAACAAAGGAAAATGAACTATGCAAACCGAGAAATAACTTTTCGATCGACTGCGTCTGCTCAGACAGCAACAAGCAGACAAGGATTCTTTAAGTATATGTACGAGAAGTAATACGAAATTGTAAGGTGATTTTATACGATAAGAAAAATGAATATCCCTCAACCCTTTCTTGCCGTAACAACGGCATTTTATTTTATATTTCCAGTTACTTCATAATGGAAGCCCTTTCATGGTGCTCATTTCACACTTTGCCAAGTGTTACGTTTCATTCTATAAAATCCCTGGTTATAGTACAGACTGTTCAGGGGGGGGGGGGTACGCAACCTGCTGAAAGTCGACGCCGGTCCTTGTTCAGTCCGATGGTATTTGAAGATGTTGAAAAACGTCAGTTTCATGTCAGTGGATTCATGGAGACCTAAAAGAGCAACTGTGGGACAAAACTCCGGCACATCTATTTCTCCAAAAATCATACAAATTTTGTTACTGGAGTGTAAAATCAAGAACGTTATTCAAAATCAACGCAGACATATCGTATTTTGCCTGAAAACACTTGGAGTTCTATATATTGGCTACGCACTCTATATCAGCTGATTGTCATACATTGCCGGTAATACATATAAAATATTCTAATTTTGTGTGGTATTAACATCAGCACACTGGGTCCGTTGTATTTATTAATGGTGTGTTCTCAACCTACTAAATCTGTAACATGCTTTATTATTCCTTTTGTTTAACTATATTTCGTGCAAATCCATTTTAACCTATGTGTGTTTGGGGGATTAATATTCGCAATATCTGAAATTCCTTACACTCTTGAGTGTGGGAGATAGTTCCAGTTTCCAAACCTGAATCCTGAACTTGCACACTAATAGTATCACGAAGCGTGAGGCTTGTTATATTCAGTACAACGAGGAAACTCCCTTTCATGATGTTATTCATCGTAGCACCTACACTCGAGTCTGACTGTGATATGGTTTTATCTCATGCAAAATTAGTCTACTTTGTTTCGCCTTTGTAGGCGTTCCTCGATGTATGCTACACACTGCAGGAGAGAATAAGGACCAGGAAGACAGATACCCCAGTTCTCCGTAGGTGTACTCTTTAATGAGTAAACAAATGCATAAGCAAACATTGTCAGAGAAGTAATATGAAAACATAGATGTTAAAAGAAATATCGCCGCCTTTTAGTTGCAACAGAGTTAGGGTTTCTTATGTTTGATAATTCTAGTTTCTGGCATTGCAGTTTAAAGGCAGCGAGCCTGCCTCCTACCGGGAGTCCACAGATTGAATTCCCGGCCAGATCAACTGGATCTGAGGTCCTACGCGATGACACGTGAGGAGCTACCTGACGATGAGATAGCGGTGCCGGTCTAGGAAACCAAGAAAAAGTCCATAAGGATTCACCGCCCTGATCATGCTTTAGCTCCTAATCTGTACACCTTCGGGCTGAACAGCGAAGTCCATTGCGGCATGGGGTTTGTTTTATAACTATAGTTATTATTGCACTCTCTTTGGACACCTATAACATATTTTTAACAGTAGATTGAAGCGAAAGTGCATTACGTGTACAAAATAAAGAAACTCAAAATATTTCCCTTCTTGCATAATGACATCAAATTGCACTACAGTGATAGATTTCGCACTGCTATAGGCTACTGATTCAAGGGTGATTAATAAACACCGGCTATGTTTGCCATATGTTTGCATTCCTTTTTGCCAATGTATTGTATGTGATTTAATCAACTTGTTTAATTTAATACACATAACATAAGGACCATATGTGTAAAGTATCTTGTTAAGGTAGTTAATTTAAAATACCTTTCCTGTATTTTTTAAGGATTATAACACTTTTAGACTTCAGTTTTCGCTGAAAAGCGTGTGTACTTAAATATTACCTTGCCATCCATTAATCCAATCCAATCCAATCCAATCCAATCCAATCCAATCCAATCCAATCCAATCCAATCCAATCCAATCCAATCCAATCCAATCCAGTCTAATCCAGTTTTGTAATGGGATGGAGAGCGGCATAGCTGAATTAAATCGTCACTGGACTGTCAAAACGGCGCCTGTGGTTCTGAGTCCGGCCAATATTTGGACTGCGAACTTTTCTGTTTCTGCACCTCCTAGATTATAAGCACCGCAGTCTACATGCAGCTGGTTCCCCAGTTCGAAGACTGTCTGGGTTTCCAACGGTTGTCCTAGAAAGCTTAGATACTACATATCATTCGCCAAGATCACTGAAATGTGTATAATTTATGACAATTCTGCTTCTTCTTCTTCTTCTTCTTCTTCCTCTTATTCTTCTTCTACCGATTTTCCCACATCTGTGAGGTCGCGGCTGCAAACTGTTTCGCACATGTGCATTTGTCCCAGTTCACGGTCGGATGCCCTTCCTGACGCCCACCCTATATGGAGGGATGTAATAATATTGCGTGTCTTTGTGGTGGTTGGTAGTGTAGTGCGTTGTCTGAATATGAAGAGGAAAGTGTTGGGACATGCACAAACATCCAGTCCCCGTGTCAGAATAATTTATCAGGCGCGATGAAATTCTGCAACCAGACCGGTAATCGAACCCGGGACCCTCTGAAACGTAGGTCTCAACGCTGATCCTTCAGCCAATGAGCCTGACGTATATATTATGACACTATAAGTCCTATTTTCAAGTAGCCATCAAAGGGAGTGATTACGTGAAGTATCATGTTACTAGAATCGCTAATATCTGTCGCTTTCCTATCGTCAAAACCACGGATGCGACTTGAGACAGGTCAACGAAAACAAAACTTCTTCCCAGAAAACAAACTGCACTGTCAACAGTAGAGTATATATGATTCCATATGGATGAGGTTTCGGCTTAGTTACTCTGAGCTAGTGTATTCATAACACTTCTCAGAAATAAAACATGGCTGTTATTTTGACGCACATTTTCTTTGTGACTGAGCTTCTTCCTGAAGAATTATCTCTAACTCATCTCAGTCTAACAGCACAACCCATCCATTGTTTCCCGTTGCTATGATCTTATGTGTTTTTATCAAAATAGCCTATTATCTCTTAATACAATTTGTTTTGATTAATTGACATTTTCTATTTACTACCCCGATACTACTCGAATACCTAAGTACAAACCACGCTACATTACAATACGGGACTTACGACATATGGACCGGAATAAACTACGCTACGATGCATTTAACTTGCCTTGGGATAGTATACGAAATTTTCAGAACATTAACTCTAAAGTAAACAAATTCAATTCACTGGTACTGGAAATATTTGACAAGCACGCACCAAAGAAACAGGTAAGAATCACCCGCCATTCTTCCGCTTGGCTAACGGCCGAGATAAGATCTGCTATGGCCAGTCGTGACAAACTGTACTGACAATACAGACAGACGCATGACACAGATGATTTCCAGAAATACAAGATTCTGAGAAACAGAACCAAGCAGTTAATTAGGAATGCTAAATATAAATACTTTAAGGAACTGATGAACAATAACAGCCCGAGACAAAAATGGAATAAATTACGCACGTTAGGTATAGGTAAAGCCGTAGAGCAACATGTGCCAAGCATATCGCTAGATGTTTTAAATGATCATTTCGCACGGCCAAGAATAGCCTCTACCTCCTTCCCAGAAAATTCACTACCCTTGTTACAAGAGCAGCCTGTGTATGAGCAATTCTCTTTTAGAAATGTCAGCTCGAATGAAGTTAAACGTGTGATATACGCTATAACATCTAATGCCACAGGTAATTATGACATTCCTATATCGCTTATTAAGGATGTCTTAGGAGCTGTTCTGCCAATACTAACTCATATATTTAACTACTGCCTGACAAACGGAGTTTTCCCAGATGTTTGGAAAGATGCACTAATTAGACCCATCCCGAAGAGCTCCAAGTTGGATTCTCCTTCAGATTATCGTCCAGTATCCATTCTACCACCCTTATCCAAGGTGCTTGAACGTCTAGTTCATACACAAGTTACTGAATACCCTACCAAGCATTCCCTCTTGAATCCCTTTCAATCCGGCTTCAGGAAAGGACATAGCACTGCGACAGCTTTACTACGAGTGACAGATGATATCAGACGTGCAATGGACCAACGGGACGTGACTGTATTGACATTATTAGATCTCAGTAGTGCCTTCGACACTGTTAATCCTCAGTTACTACTGCAGAAACTTCGAGAGCTAAATTTTAACAGTGTATCACTTCGTTTCTTTTTATCTTATCTTGAAAATCGCCGGCAACGTGTAACAGTTGGAAATTTGAGTTCAGGATGGCAAAGGAAGACCCTCGGAGTCCCTCAGGGGTCGGTTCTCGGACCACTGCTATTTATCATCCAAATTAATGATATATCAAAAGCTCTTAAATTCTGCAAATTGCAAGTGTACGCGGATGATATACAGATTTACTATCATTCAAAACCGAGTGATATTGATACTGCAATTACTAAAATAAATTCTGACCTTCAACATCTTAGTGACTATGCAAATAAAAACAGTTTATTAATGAATCCAAATAAGACGCAAGTTATTATTATCGGTACCAGTAAAAACCTTTATTCCCTCAAGCAACAGAACATCCCCCCAATAATTTTAAACAATAAAATCATACCCTACTCTACTTCAGTGACCAACTTAGGAATTATCATGACTGAGACTCTAAACAGGACTCAACAGGTGATAAGCACATGCATTAAAGTACATAAAAGCTTATATCCCCTGAAACGGTTCACTAATATATTCTCTGTTCGACTTAAAGTACAAATAATTCGCTCTCTTATACTACCTCTATTTGACTACTGTGACACTGTGTTGACTGGAATAACCTGGGACAGTAACAAGAAACTGGACCGGAGCCTGAACAGATGCATAAGATATATCTTTAATCTGCGATATGATGCTCATATATCACCTTATTGTAAGGAGCTGTCCTGGCTTCGAGTGCACCAGCGCCGTGAACTTCACATGCTATCGCTTCTGCACAAAGTTCTTTCCACTAATACTCCCGACTGTCTTCATCTTTTTCTTACCTCTCGTCCTATCATGAACACAATACAAGATCTGGTTCCTCTCTTGCCATACCTATAAACCGCACTGCTGTGTACAACCGCTCCTTCCTAATCTCTGTGTCTAGGTCATGGAATTCGCTACCTGCGAACATTAGAGAAAATCCTTCTCATCGCAAGTTTAAAGTGGCTTGCCGGGAGCATTTGCTGGGTAGATCCCGCTGACTTGCTGGATAATTGTTGAGTGAATGAAGGAATGAATGAGATGAATGAATGGATTACTGCAGTTACATAATTTAAGTGTACGTTATTTTGTGTAATTTAAAATTAAGGATTCTTTTATTATTATTATTATTATTATTATTATTATTATTATTATTATTATTGCTATTAGTATTATTTGTTTAATTTGTATTCGAAATTATAAGTTATGTATATGTATACTCATCTAGTGGTTAAGTGTAAGAGAGGGCCTTGAGCCCTAACTTCGCCACCAATAAAGGCATTATCTATCTATCTATCTCTCTCCTCATAATTGTACTGCTGTAGCTGTTGATCCAAATCACTCAACCTCGTGAAATCTGTCTACGTCGCACTTATTAAGGTATTCATGCATTTTAATTTGCTAAAAGCACTATAACTGAAGCTGAGATACTGTGTATACCGTTTCTAGTTCAGAATGGATGTCAATTAAGCAATTACTTTGATATGTTGTGATTCAAATAAGAGCTAATTTGATGGAGTCACGACCAACAGAATTTCTGGCTGTTAAGAGACATCCTCAAGTAAACTGGTCTATACATGGCTGTCAGTCAAATTGTGAAGCATGCTACAGGTTCAGATTAATACTCTGAAATGTTGGACGGAAACATCATCAGTTAAGTTTCCAACGCTCTCCTCGTTCTATATGAAATGCAGTGGTATTTACAAGTACTTTGAATAATGAATAACCGTTGTGCCTTATGGTATTTACAGTACTTCGAATAACCGAACGAGTTTGCCGTGCGGTTAGCTGTGAGCTTGCATTCGGGACAGAGTGGGTTCAAACCCACTGTTAGCAGGCCTGCAGGTGATTTTCTGTGGTTTGCCATTTTCAAATCAGGCAAAAGTTATTCTCTTAGGTTCATTACGAACTTATTTAACTCTTATTATTAGGCTCTAACTGGGGCTGTACCTTAATTAAGACCACAGCTACTTCCTCCCCACCGGGCGAGTTGGCCGTACGCGTAGAGGCGCGCGGCTATAAGGTTGCATCCGGGAGATAGTGGGTTCGAATCCCACTGTCGGCAGCCCTGAAGATGGTTTTCTGTGGTTTCCGATTTTCACACCAGGCAAATGCTGGGGCTGTACCTTAATTAAGGCCACGGCCGCTTCCTTCCAACTCCTAGGTCTATCCCATCCCATCTTCGCCATAAGACCTATCTGTGTCGGTGCGACGTAAAGAGAATTGTAGAAGATGCTTCGAATAATGAATAACAGTTGTGCGTTGAGTATGTACAGCTCCCTTTGAACTTTTCTTCTTCATCATTCTCTTCTTTTTGGCTTTTATTCCAATTTATTGGGTTAGGCATTTGATTTTGGCCCAGTTCTAAGACCGGATGCTCTTCCTGACGTCAACTCTATGTGAATGTAAGTGTTCGTGTTTCTGTGGTTTCTTGTAGTGTGATGTGTTGCATGAAGATAAAGCTGTGTATTAATGCGATTACCAACAACCAACCCCAGAACTAGACGAGTCGGAGCAGCCTTTGAGCGATGTTGAAGGGCTGTAATATGCATGTACCACTCTGCTTTAAATCCTAGTACTTGAAACTTCCTTGGCGCATATATAATATCATTGATGCAGTCATATTATAACTCAATTATGTCCTTTACAGATGATCGAAAATATTTCAATATCCGTCAGAAAATGTAATGGAATTTTACTTAAGGCAATACTCTGAAGTAGATAAATCAAGCTTGACCATATTTATTGATTATTTTTATTAATCATTAACAAAATACAGTTAATAATCTTAACTCGGTTAGAATTCGAACCCGGCGCCCCTCTGTATCGAAGGCCAGAACGATGACCATTCATCCAAGGGGGCTAGACGCTTCTCCTTTTATATCCACTCTTCTAAATTATCAGTTTGTGTACTACTACTACTACTACTACTACTACTACTACTACTACTGCATAGCATGTTTGTTACCTACATGGTACAATTCATGTTGCTATAAGCTTGCTTTATGTAGATGGTACATTCGAACCCCACCGTCGGCAGTCCTGATATCATTTTCATATCGGTCAAATGCTGGGACAAGACCTTAATTAAGACCACGACTTCTAATTTCTCAGTCCTATCTCAGCTTAACCGAAAACCTGAGTTTGTTAGTATCTATATTTATAAAATCATGTTTGTAGTTGTTTAATATTAATCTGAATCTGATGCCCGTTTATGATATCGGACAGGACAAGTAACATCAAATCTCGGGTCCATTTTAATTTTTATGCCTGCCTGCCTGCCTGCCTGCCTGCCTGCCTGCCTGCCTGCCTGCCCGCCTGCCTGTCTGTTTGCCCGTCCGTATTTATGACTGTCTGTCAAAAATCACGGGAAATCTACTGAATGGAATTTCATGAAACTTAGTAGATCTTTTGTGTTGAGAGCAAAGACGATTAGAAGTTAGCTACTTTTTTTCGATTTATCTTAACGAAATTGGTTTGTGTTTAAAGGAAGGCCTGAACATGAAGAGAACAAAAAATAGTACTCAGTCATTATAACTTAAATCACCAATATTATCAGTGAATGGACAGAATTCAAATCATATGCTCAATACGACCACATGCAAAACTGGCATTCTGAGCGTAATGTGTGTTCGAACCTAAACCATCAAGTATTCCTATTCCAGGGATGGGTTTCTGGGGACAGCTACGCAGAAAGCAGTTGAACGTGCTCGAACGGTGTAATTAAGAGGCGGCCGGAGCTGGAACGGCCGGCCACCAGCTCAGTAGTTGTTGTAACATGGGTCAAAAGTTTGTAAGAGTTTCTATAAGGAAATGGATCAAGGTAAAATTATTTTGTTTTTATAGCGTACGGTAGTCTGTGATACACTGTTCATTAGTGTAAAAGCATTTTAAAAAGAAATGCAAGTATAGTTATAAAACGGTAGTTAAAATAACGAATCTCCATATGAAATTGAGCTCTGAACCGCGGTTTTCCTAAACTTGTTTTAAGTCAAAATGGTATTCAAATTAGAAGCAAACTATACCGTAGGGAAGTTTATTTTTTTCTCTAAGCGGCTACTTTAACATACTTCAAAATTAGGGATTCTTTATATATTTAATCGTGATTTTAATAAAGCTCTGCTTATTGACTTCCGAGTGTCGGCCGAATTCTAGTGCTGGTAGTTCAGCCAGTTTCCGTCAGGTGCCGCAGCGTCACCAAGCCTTGTCCTTGAAGAGGGATGATGACAGATCAGCTCTTACCCACGCAGGGATGTGGTGAGTGAGATCTTCAGCTGCTATCAGTTGCTTCCTCATCCTTGCTTCATAACAAGCGGCAGTGGACACGCTGACAACACTTCGTTACGCGCTAGTTGTGGTATGACCTTTCAATAGCACGTTATATTTTTTACCGAGTGCATTGGAATGGCAAAATGCTTGATTTGTAATAAGACATTAAACTTTATTAAATTTTTTAACACTGGGCGAGATGGCCGTGCGGCTGTGAGCTTGCATCCGGGAGATAGTGGGTTCGAACCCCACTGTCGGCAGCCCTGAAGATGATTTTCCGTGGTTTCCCAATTTCACACCAGGCAAATGCTGTGGCTGTACCTTAATTAAGGCCGCGGCCGCTTCCTTCCAACTCCTAGGCCTTTCCTATCCCATCGTCGCCATAAGACCTATCTGTGTCGGTGCGACGTAAAACCACTAGCAAAAAATATTAACATTCATCGACATTATTCTTTAAAACACGCCGAAGAATATGACAAATATGTTGGTGAAGAACACCATGAAATTGCGAATGAACTTAAAACAGTTGCCTTATCAGAGGTAGATGTTACCTGACTTTAATGAATTTTCTTTGTTATATTAGTGACGCAATGATGCTTACTATTCAAAATAAGACAATTAACTTATTTTTATTGGTAATTGTAGGTCGGAGGTGAATCGTCAGTTCGAATAAGCTACAACATATCTTACTAAAAGAATGGCTAAATAGCGTAACGTTACAGAAAGAGATTGCAGTAATGGTTGAGAATCCGCATACTGAATAGTACTTGCTAGTAGAATAAGAATAAATTGCTATAAATATACGTTGTTCCTCTTTCAGTTGTAGCCTATTACAATATGTGCAGTGGCGGTTCTAGATACTTAAAAACCGAGCTGGATAGCTGCAGTCGCTTAAGTGCGGCCAGTATTCAGTATTCGGGAGATAGTAGGTTCGAACCCCACTGTCGGCAGCCCTGAAGATGGTTTTCCGTGGTTTCCTATTTTCACACCAGGCAAATGCCGGGGCTGTACATTAATTAAAGCCACGGCCGCTTCCTTCCCACTCCTAGCCCTTCCCTCTCCCATCGTCGCCATAAGACCTATCTGTGTCGGTGCGACGTAAAGCAACTAGAAAAAAAAGGGTGGGGGTGGGGGGGGGTTGTTTGGAATTGAAAGTCTTGGTAACGGAATTCAAAAGAAAAGTAACCATGACAATGAATATTGAATTTTCACGACCGCATTGTAATCGAAACAGACTTTCAACGTATTAGGTCGTGTTACGAATATGTAGTACGTGTTGAAAGTCTGTTTCGATTACAATGCGGTCGTGAAAATTCAATGTTCATTGACATGCCCCACAACGGGCGACTTAAACGCACTCTACAGTGTGCTAGCAGCAGTGCCAGACCTGTAGCTCAGATCCTTTCAAACAGAACAAAGATGGCCTAGGCCACCATAGCTCAATTGGTAGAGCAACCGACGCGAAATCGGGAGGTTGTGGGTTCGGATCCCACTGGTGTCCGGCTGGCCATTGTTGTTCTGTACTTAACATTTCTTCAACACGTACTACATGTACGTAACACGACCTAATACGTTGAAAGTCTGTTTCGAAAAGTAACCATGTTTATGAAAATACAATGGGCAATATTAGCGCAATCATTAACATGTTTATTTCAAATACGTTATATCTGTAAATTATCAATTTCTTTATTAATCAAGGAATTTTAAAATAATTAATTCACTAAATTGAGCCCCCAGCCCCGCCAGGGCTAGAATCGCCACTGGATATGGGTTCAAATCTACGTTTGTTACTAGTGTGCACGGAAACTCACCGCTGCACTGCTTCCCTTGCTCTCGATACGAGACTTGCAGGCGGACCTCCCCTGTTTCTGCATTACAACCCTCCTTGAGGCTCCGTGCATGTGTCACTGTTTGTAATACCCTTTACAGCTGGGACAGATAGAACGCAACCGTTTCGGGAACACAACCGTTGTTGAATGAAACAATTACAAGAATATAACCGTTTTTCAGTTGCAGTGCGGTGGTGGTGATTATTGTTTGGTTTTTTGCTAGGGGCTTTACGTCGCGATTATTGTTTTAAGAGGAAGTACAACTAGGCAACCATCCGCTATATAACACTAATCAGAGAGAAAAAATGGAAGGGATCCGACACTTCGAAAAATGAAGGTATCGGCCTAGGAAAGACAAGGGCCACAAACGGCGTGAAAATGAAAGACTCCATAGGCCTCCTTACGTAATACCGTCGGGGTCGGAAAAGAACAAGCGTTGACTAAATGTGGTCGGATAGGATAGATGAGAGAAGAGAATATCGTCTACTGCAGCTGGTTATTCAAGGGAAGATACAAGGCAAAAGATGACCAGGAAGAAGGCGCATTCCTTGGATTGATAATTTGAAAACTTGGTTCAACTGTTCCACTACTGTGCAACATCCAAAGCAAGAATCTCTATTATGGTAGCCGATCTTCTGAAAGGAGATGAATCGAGCTCGATAGCTGCACTCGCTTAAGTGCGGCCAGTATCCAGTATTCGGGAGATAGTAGGTTCGAACTCCACTGTCTCCCCCTGTGGTTGGGGGTGGTAGAACAAAACCCACGGTATCGCCTGCCTGTCGTAAGAGGCGACTAATAGGGGGCCCAGTGGCTCTGTACTTTGGAGCGTGGGCTGTTGACTACGGGGCCCTTAGCTGAGTCCTGGCATTGCTTCCACTTACTTGTGTCAGGCTCCTCACTTTCATCTATCCTATCCGACCTTCCTTGGTCTACTCTTGTTCTCTTCCGACCCCGTCGCTATTAGGTATGCGAGGGGTAGGGAGTCCTTCATTTTCGCGCCCTTCGTGGCCATTGTCTTCCTTTTACCAATATCTTCATTTTTCGAAGTGTCGGATCCCTTCAATTTTTTCTCTCTGATTAGTGTTAATAGAGGATGGTTGCCTAGTTGTACTTCCTCTTAAAACAATAATCACCACCACCCCACTGTCGGCAGCCCTGAAAATGGTTTTCCGTGTTTTCCCATTTCACACCAGGCAAATGCTGGGGCTGTACCTTAATTGAATCGATTATTTCAGAAACCAGTCAAGCGCCAAGTCCGTTATTTTTGGGAAATGAAAAAAACTGTCTAGCATCAGACAAAATGTTATGGTAGGGGTTTTAATATTTTAGCACGAAAGTATTATATCTCTTAATAATTTCTATCTAAGGAAAAATATTTTGTGCTTATTAACTTTGCTATAAAAAACCGGAAAATATTTCCACTTAACTGGTTTCTGAAATAAACGAGTGTTGCAAACATATTTTTATGGGATAAACTTGAGTTTTGAAGGGATTTTGTCATAAACCCCATATTTGTTTTTAAAAAACATATTTTAATAGGTTTAGACTGTATTGCTGATACAAAAGGATGAAATCAGCAATGCCTGCTCATCATGACAAAAGGTAATCAGTCCTCATAAACAAACTCCACAGCACATTCTGTCTCTGTATTAGGCCTTGTAAAATGCTGTCATAAAAGTGTTCATATTCCATCAGGTAAGGTTTTAAGGCATTTAATTCACGTATCGTCTTGATATTGATGGGCACCTAAAACAAACAGTAACAAAGAATAATGTGGGGCTCAGACCAGGTACTTCCTTGTCTGAGTAAGAAATATAACCTTCTCCTTTTACCCTTGCATTCCGAATAATATTACGTGTGTGAGTTTGTTTGTCTACCAATCCTCGTTTCCTTTTTAGATACAGGTTCGTCTTCTGAATTATTATTTTTTTGCTAGTGGCTTTACGTCGCACCGACACAGATAGGTCTTATGGCGACGACGGGATAGGAAAGGCCTAGGAGTTGGAAGGAAGCGTCCGTGGCCTTAATTAAGTTACAGCCCCAGCATTTGCCTGGTGTGAAAATGGGAAACCACGGAAAACCATCTTCAGGGCTGCCGACAGTGGGATTCGAACCCGCTTCTGAATTTTCAGACATATCACTAAGAATATAAAAAACACTGCACTAAACGAAAGAAACATTTTTTGAATCAGTTGTTCACAAAACTAGGAACATGCGATTCCAGAAACACAACAATGGCAACAAAAACAGATGAACAGCTGGTTATTCTGGATTCAGAACAGCAGCGCCAACCGGAAAGGTACCAGCAGTTTACTGCAGAAACCAGCCAAGCGGTGTCACTTAACTGGTTTCTGAACTAAATACGAAATTCAACGTAGTGCCTGACCATTATAGGACGACGTTTCTTGACTGGTTTCAGCACCAAAATGTGCGTATACCCTCTTAGTAACATATTCAGCCATTAACTCATTTTTCCAATTTTTGGCACTTGACTGCTTTCTGAAATAATCGATTCAATTAAGGCCACGGCCGCTTCCTTCCCACTCCTAGCCCTTTCCTGCCCCATCGTCGCCATAAGACCTATCTGTGTCGGTGCGACGTAAAGCAACTAGCAAACAAAAAAAGAAAAAGAAAAAAAGATGACACTTGTTGAAGAGGGATATATCAAAGTGAGGAGCCAGGCACAAGTAAGTGGAAATAAAGCTAGGACTCAGCTAAGGGCTCCGTGGTCGCCAACCCTGACTCCCAAGTTCAGAGCCCATGGTTCCCGTTTTAGTCGCCTCTTACGACAGGCAGGTGATACTGTGGGTGTTATTTTACTACCCCCACCTACAGAGGGAAGTTGCAGTGCCCCTCAGCTGTGGCGTTCTTTACCAGCACCGTTTCCGAGTTTCATAACGGGTAGGTATACAAAACCGTCGTTTACAATCCTTGTATTTCTTGGAAATGGGGTTTCCCAACATAACTAGAATAACTCACATGTCAGATAGGTCATTCCGGTGAGCAGTGTTGCTATTGGCTAAAGCGCCTGACGTCACCGAAAGCGAGAATGAAGTGGTATTCTTTTGAGCTTAGTAGTTACTCTAATTACACTCCACTCAAGTCATGAAATACAGAACTAGTAGATATTTAGGTGCTGTAACATTTATTATTTAAAACTTATACGAAAACATACGACTTCAAATCCGTCTTTGTAAAGACAAAGAGACTCTCACAACGGCTCGAAGATTGGAACGCAGGCCTTCTGCCCCTTGGCAGGTTCGATCCTGGCTCAGTGCGGTGGTATTGGAAGAAAGAACTCTTGCGGGACAACATTCCGCCACCTCTGCGTCTCCGAAAACAAGTTATTTTATCGAATTCAAATTTTAACACAATATGCAATGGGATGTTTTATACATTGTTTATATATTTCAGAACTGTTTGTTTCCAAGGGAAAAACTGTTATAAATTTGTAAGATTTTTTTTTTTTTTTTTACTCAGGGTCGTTGGAAAATTCCGTTCTTGGTCGCGTTACAATCTTTATCGTATGTCCAAAGTATCACTGTGTGACTAAAAAATGCGTAAATGAATTCTTCTGTTATATCAGATCGTATTTTCATTGGATAGAATTATATTATGTATCACTTACTGGCCGGTACAGGGAAAGACGTGAGGCGGGGACGGGGTTGATGCACTACTTCATTTCAACATCGGAAACAGTGTCCGGCGTGCTGGCCGTTGGTCACAAGGGCCCCGGGTTCGATTCCCTGCAGGGTCGGGAATTTTAGCCATAATTGGTCAATTTCTCTGGCATGGGGGCTGGGTGTATGTGTCGTCTCCATCATCATTTCGTCCTCATCACGAACCGCAGGTCGTCGCCTACGGGAGTTAAATCAAAAGACCTGCATCTGGCGAGCCGAACTTGTCTTCGGACACTCCCGGCACTAAAAGCCATACTCCATTTCATTTATTTTTGTCGGAAACAGTACCTTATTTTGACTGCTTTGCTCAGCACTAACCGATGCACAATAATTTCCTGGAATGTTTCGCATTCCGTACATATGTCAACACCATCAGCTCCGTGCAAGTACTGTATCACAACTTCCTGGTGACAGACTATGTGACGCTGGAGGGTGAGAGGGGAATCGCTCGCTCGGCCTTGGCCTTTCTTACTGCCGTCTATGCACCCGCGATGTAACTATCAGTGGAGTTAGTTGTCGACATCAACGAGACTAGTGGCGATATTTTGAAATAAAAGATGGATCTTGAGCTGACTACGGCCGCCTCTTAACGTATTGTTTTAGGGCAGTAGTAAAATCAATTTCACCGTGTAAAACTCTCACCATCATTAAGTGACGGATGTCAGCACTGACGAACTTATTTAACTCAAATACGTAACATGCAAATTATTTACCAAGATAATGACATTCAACTTCAGTATTTTTTCACAGAATGACCACAACCAGTTTTGGTGATTATTTTTATCTCCTCTACGTTACTTCTTGCCGCTACGACCCACATTCACAGGCAGAATGTCTAGTGGTACAAATAACTGATGTTAATTTCTATGAACTGTGGTGTACTGGATAAGCACATCTAATGGCTGGTTTACACGTGGACAGTGTTTAGTACAGTAGTAAGTGGTAAGTTACTACTTAACTCACGTAGGCTTTGTTTAAACGTAAGACAGCGTTTAGTACAGTGGTACATGGCAGTTTGTCACTCAAGGCAGATGATTCAGTCGTTCCTGTGTCGTCAACTAGATCAGAGATACGATGGACGGCCATCAACAACGTGTAAAAGTTGTTAATGACGTTATTCGCTGCGTGTTAGATAACATTTTAGAGGAAGTTGAGGATGAGGTGAGCAAAGTTAGGACAAAAAGAGAATGGGAGCGAAAATGGATTACCAGAAGGAATAATCTCGGGGCGAGTACAATTCTCTTTAAAGAATTAGCCGAGGAGGATCGACAGGAATATATGTTATCCTTGCGAATGTCAGAAGTAATATTTAATGAGTTACTGCATAAAGTTAAACCAGTGATACAAAGGACTGATACCATCATGCGTAGTGCATTATCAGCAAAGCTGAAACTGCATATCGTGCTGTACATGCTCGCGACGGGAAATAATGTCCGAAGCCTTAATCATTTCTACAAAGTTTCCAAAGCCAGTATATCTTTAATGATTCCGGAAGTATATGAAGCTATATATATACTGCTCTGAAAGATTTCATACAGGTAAGGAAAAATACAAATACATATTGGTTACAGTATTATATAGGCCTATAAGCAATTGTTTAGCCAAACGACTATTATCAAAGGTTTATTGCTTATAAATTTCAGTGAATACACATCAAAAACCTATCACAATAATTAGTATTGTTTTAATTCTGCAGTGACTTAAAAGCTTCTGTCCATCTAGCCATTGTTCTCGGCAATTAGAATGAACTATCATGAGAAAAAATGGAACTCACAACGATGATCAGCTCCGTAGCTTCATCCACAACTTATGAAGTTGACTAAATTGCGCCTGTTCGCACGTGGTAAGTTGCAAGTACAGTGCTCCCCCACTACTCCGATGGTGCGCGCGCAGCTGGTGAGAGGTCTACTTGAAAGGAAAAATAGACTGGATTCTATTCCACTTGACTAAATTGTTACTTAATCGTTTACTTACTACTTGCCACTAAAGTCACAGTTCACACGCTGCAAGTCACTTAAAATTAAAATTTAGTCAAGTGGAATAGAATCCAGTCTATTTTTCCTTTCAAGTAGACCTCTCACCAGCTGCGCGTGCACCCATCGGAGTAGTGGGGGAGCACTGTACTTGCAACTTACCACCTGTGAACAGGCGCAATTTAGTCAACTTCATAAATTGTGGGGAAAGCTACGGAGCTGATCATCGTTGTGAGTTCCTTTTGCCTTTTGATCGTACATTCTAATTGCCGAGAACAATGGCTAGATGGACAGAAGCTTTTAAGTCACCGCAGAATTGAAACAATACTAATTATTGTGATAGGTTTTTGATGTGTATTCACTGAAATTTAAAAGCAATAAACCTTTGATGATAGTCGTTTTGCTTAACAATTGCTTATACAGGATGAAGCGAAATTCACGCACTCGGGCGTCGCAGCGCGACTCTTCACACGCCAGCAATAAAAAAATGTCTCTCACAAAATTCGTCCTGCGTGTATATCCGGCAGAAAAAGAACGTTGAAGAGTGGCAATCTGGCAACACTTTAACCACATGTATGGCAATTACCTCTGTTGGTGCAGTAGATAGAGTTTTGGGTTAGCATGCAGGAGGTCGAGGGTTCGATCCTGGGTTGAGGCGCACTTTTTTATTTGCTAATTTCTATCGGACATTACATACTGTAATACAGTAAGACACTGTTTCTTAGGTCACATGTATTCTACATTTAAAAAATTTAGTAACGCTGAACACGTTGTGACGCATTTGGTAGATGAAGAGGTGCGAATAAACTCACGCCCAAGACGTGGAAAGGGCGTCTTTCAATGCTGACCAATGAAAACAAATGTTCGTGCATTTCTAGGATCATAGTATGTAAATGCAAATGGTTTCTAGAGGACCCGCCGCAATCGCTGTTGACGATTAAGATGCTAGATACCATGCCGCCTGGACTACATTTACGAAATAAAAAAACATACGCCTCAAACCAGGATCGACCTCCTCGACCTCCTGCATAGCAACCCAAAACTCTATCCACTGCACCAACTGTACAGCACGACTAATACGTGCTGACAGAGGTAGTTACCCTACATGTGGTTACAGTGTTGCCAGATTGCCACTCTTCAACGTCCTTTTTCTCCCGGATATACTCGTAGGACGAAATTTTGTGAGAGACATTTTTTTTTATTGCTGGCATGTGAGGAGTCACGCTGCGACGCCCGAGTGTGCGAATTTCGCTTCACCCTGTATATAATATTGTAACCAATATGTATTTGTATTTTTCCTTAGCTGTATGAAATCTTTCAGAGCAGTATATATATAGCTTCATATACTTCCGGAATCATTAAAGATATACTGGCTTTGGAAACTCTGTAGAAATGATTAAGGCTTCGGACATTATTTCCCGTCGCTAGCATGTACAGCACGATATACAGGGTGTTAGGTGTATACGTGCAGATATTAAGCTAGTCGGCAAAGAAAAAGACATCTCGCAATATATGCTATGTACTTTTTATCTTGTCCTATTAGTTTGCCCATAACTGAGCCAAATATTTCAGGACCTAATGTGTTTTGAACGGCCGTAGCAGGATATGCCGGTTACGTCATTCTGTCCACGCGTAGTGGAAGTACAGTAGCAGAGTCGAGGGCTTGTTGAACCTGTTTCTTATCGCAGGCCAACACATGTTGTTGTGCACTTCCCCTAAAGGCTTGGCAAGTAGGAGAGGATGACTCACGTACCAAGCCACTTGCTGTACTCGAAAACCGGTCTAGGGTAATCTGTGTGAAATGTACACAGGATCCTTACAGTAACCTCGAAGATACGCACCAGCACATACGTGCGAATAAAGTATTGTGTAGTTGTGTGTGATTTATAAGACGTCAATGGCATTACTCAGTAATCCAAGCTGACAACATGAAAGGAAATAGTTAATAAGTAAATGAAAAATGAGCGCAACATTTCTGTGCTGTTATTGCGACAGTCTAGATGAATTTCTGACAATAGACAATGCGAGTTGTCTATGCTTATTCATGAACTTTTCAGGTCAATGAAAGGACGGTGGACACTGAAAGAAAAGGCTGTATGTATTCAGTCATATTGTTATTAATGGGACAGATTTCAAAAACCGTAGTTGCAACCATCGTGAACATTGCTCGAAGGAAAAATAGCTACTGTGGATTTCTTTTGCTAGATGCTTTACGTCGCACCGACACAAATAGGTCTTATGGCGACGATGGGAAGGAAAGGGCTAGGAGTGGGAAGGAAGCGGCCGTGGCCATAATTAAGGTACAGTCCAGCATTTGCCTGGTGTGAAAATGGGAAACCACGGAAAATCATCTTCAGGGCCGCCGACAGTGGGGTTCGAACCTGCTATGTCCCGAATACTGGATACTGGCCGCAGTTAAGCGACTGCAGCTATCGTGCTCGGTCTACTGTGGAATTGCCGCCGGGCATTTCTAATAGAAGGCTTATTCTTCTTTTTCCTAATCCGTTTACCTTCCAGGGTTGGTTTTCCCTCGGACTCAGTGAGGGATCCCACCTCTACTGCCTGAAGGGCAGTGTCCTGGGGCGTGAGACATTGGGTCGGGGGATACAACTGGGGAGAATGACCAGTACCTCGCCCAGGCTGTCTCACCTTCTATGCTGAACAGGGGTCTTGGGTAGGCCTTTCGGGGGAATGGGGAGATTGGAAGGGATAGACAAGGAAAAGGGAAGGAAGCGGCCGTGGCCTTAAGTTAGGTACCATCCCGGCATTTGCCTGGAGAAGTGCGAAACTACGGGAAACCACTTTCAGGATGGCTGAGGTGGGAATCGAACCACCTCTACCCATTTGACCTCCCGAGGCTTAGTGGACCCCGTTCCAGCCCTCGTACCACTTTTCAAATTTCGTGGCGGAGCTGGGAATGGAACACGGGCCTCCGGGGGTTGGCAGCTAATCACACTAACCACTATACCACAGAGGTGGACAGAAGGCTAATTACTGGACAGTAAGTGCCGATAGGTAATGTAACGGACCCGTTTAATTAAAACGTCCGTAATAATAATGTTACTACTACTACTACTACTACTACTACTACTACTACTAATATCTTTACGTTCCACTAATTTTCACGGTTTTCGAAGACGCTGAATTGCCAGAATTTTGTAAAGCAGTACTTTTTTAAATGCAAGTAAATCCACAGACACGAGACTGGCGTATGTCAGCACCTTCAAATACCACCGAACTGAGCCGCCATCGAACCTGCCAAGGTGGGATCAGAAGAACAGCGCTCTATCGTTCGAGCTACGCAGACCGGCATTGGAGCTTAAAGTAAGTTGATCGTGCGGTTAGGGGCGCGCAGCTGTGAGCTTGTATTCTGGTGATAGTGGGTTCGAACTCCACTGTCGGTAGCCGGGAAGATGGTTTTCCGTAATTTCCCATTTTCACATCAGGGAAATGCTGGAACTGTACCTTTATTAGACTTCGAACGCTTCCTTACCACTTGTATCCCTTTTTTCCCCCATCGTCGCCGTAAGACCTATTTGTGTCGGTGCGACGTAAAACAATTTGTAAGTACATGCTTCGGTAATTTCGGAGACATGTCTGCAATTATAATATTAATAATAATTCGGACCTGTTAAACGTTCACTATTTTCTTTAGTGTTTTCTGACAGATTACGAGCTACGAAGTTTGAGTGGGGCGATTAACTTTTATTTTCATAATAGTCAGTAATAATAGACTAACACAGTTTTTATAATAATATTGTTAGTGGCTTTTCGACGGATGCAAGTTAATCGCACGGCCAACTCGCCCAATAATAATAATAATAATAATAATAATAATAATAATAATAATAATAATAATAATAAATCTTCACGTGCCAATGGAGACGCGCGGTGTCGGAATTTTGCCCACAGGTATTCTTTAACGTGCCCGTAAATCTACCGATCAGAAGCGGTCGAATTTGAGCACCTTCAAATACCAGCGGACTGAGCCAGGATCGAGCCTGCTAAGTTCATGAAAGCAGTGCTTTAACCGTCTGAGCCACTCAGCCTGGCAACGTTTATTTTGATACGTTGAACAGGCACTGCAAAATCAGCAGTAAGCTAGAAGGTTCTCACTTACATTTAAACATGTTCTCTTCGGTTGGAAGCACGAAAGGATGGTACGTTTAATTAATTTATGTTTATAACATGTCCCTTACTGGTATGAAGTAAAACGTTCGATGTGTTTTGACATATCAATTCCGATACTACTCACTTTGAAATTCTATCCCATGCATTCTTTCGTTGACGTAATAAACTTTATTTACGTACACGTCAACACGGGTTGTTTCTGCATACGGCGAGTTGGACTCCCAAAAGACCATGATATTGAAATCGCACTGTGGGAGAATATTCCACGTAAGCAGTTCGACAAAAGCATTAGACCTGTCACGTGCCAGTTGTCTGCTGTTCCTAGTGACCCCTACATGAAACCGGTCTGTCTGACCTTGACCTGAATAACAGCTGTCAGAGATGCGAATTATCGTCCGTACTAGTACGCGAGTTACTTCGTAGTAGTAGCATCAGTAGTAGTATTTGAATAATGCCAGTGTATGAATACCACGAATACCATTATATGCTGCTAGTGTATCGTATGGCAGAACAGAACACGGGTCGCCCTTCATGAATCTATCGGGAAAGGCTTCCAACAATTTATATTTTGTATCTTATTCCCTACGAGTTAAAACAGAGGGCACTTCGCGTTTTTAAGGGCCGATGACATTAAGACAGCAATCATCATCATCATCATCATCATCATCATCATCATCATCATCGTCGTCGTCATCGTCGTCGTCGTCGTCACGTATAAATATTCAATAAAATAATCGTTTTATATTCATCATTACTGAAATAGGAACTATAAGTTAACATTTAACTTAAGAAGATTGCCTAGAGTGTTTTGTTAATTTACAAAAGAAAGTTTAACATTTCTTTTAATGCAATCTGTATGTTTTTGGTTTCTAAACTGTTGTACTGTAATGTTTAACATGTGTACATTATGTTGTTCACAGGCGTTTTCGTGTACGTTAGTAAATCCGTACTTTTCTATTCGAGATAGTCTTGTTACCGTCCACCTGGAATTACGGAGCCCGTACTGTATGTTAGTTCATTATTTTTCTACAACAGAGTGTTACGAATGCGACTGTAGTTCCCGCGACCACGCCACTCTTATGTCTGTGTCACTAATGTGCACTTTGTTCAGCTGTGTGCTGCTTGACTATGTGGCTCTCGTTACCTTCTTCTTCCTCTTCTTCTACTGCAGCCTTATGTCTTAACAGGTATACTGTATTCTACCGACATCATCTCAACACGCAGTAGCGTAATCTGCTGCGATTTACCGAGCTCGATAGCTGCAGTCGCTTAAGTCCGGCTCCATGGCTAAATGGTTAGCGTGCTGGCCTTTGGTCACAGGGGTACCGTGTTCGATTCCCGGGAGGGTCGGAAATTTAACCTTAATTGGTTAAATTTGCTGGCAGGGGAACTGGGTGTATATGCCATCTTCATCATCTTTTCATCCTCATCATGACGCCCAGGTCGCCTACGGGAGTCAAATCAAAAGACCTGCATCTGGCGAGCCGAACTTGTCCTCGGACACTCCCGACACTAAAAGCCATACGACATTTCATTTCAGTGTGGCCAGTATCCATTATTTGGGAGATAGTGGGTTCGAACCCCACTCTCGGCAGCCCAGGAGATGGTTTTCCGTGGTTTCCCATTCTCACATCAGGCAAATGCTGGTGCTGTACCTTAATTAAGGCCACGGCCGATTCCTTCCCTGTCCTAGCCCGTTCCAGTCCCATCGACGCCATAAGGCCTATCTGTGTAGGTGCGACGTAAAGCCAATAGCTGCTGCGATTTGTTATTAGCACCATCATAGTAAAATGTAATATAGTTGTGGCGGAATCTTCTTAGATATGTTCAACATCTGTGGATTGTGTATAATTTGATAACTCATCTGTACTCATGAAAGCGACCGTCGGCCTGGCGTAAGCGTTAATAGCTACATGTCTCTAACGTGTACCCTTGTTTATGTTTCTTATATTTGTTGATGTGTATGTTTGATGTTTATACACAATACGAGATTACAGCTGACTCATCCCCACAAGCTTGACCTGGTTCTCGTTTTAAGCATAGTAATCTGTAGGTAACTACTGCGACCGATGCTAACTCACGTGACATACATTTCATCTTGTTTCCTCTTAAACCACGCATATTTTACTATTTTCTTCCACGTATTTCAGTTTTTAATGACCTAATAATAATAATAATAATAATAATAATAATAATAACGTTATTATTATTATTATTATTATTATTATTATTATTATTATTATTATTATTATTATTATTAAGTGCTTTACGTCCCACTAACTACTTCTACGGTTTTCTGAGACGCTGAGGAGCCCGAATTTAGTCCCGCACGAGTTCTTTTTATGTACCAGAAAATCTGCCGACACGAGGCTGACCTACAGTATTTGAGCACCTTCAAATACCACCGGACTGGGCCAGGTTCGAACCTGTAAAGTTGGAGTCAAAAGGCCTGCACCTCAACCGTCTGAGCAACTCAGCCCGGAAGGAGGCACGAAATGTAGGTACGTTTAATTTATTTAGTTATATAACATGTCCAATATTCCTTTGAAACTAAACGTTCGATGTGTTTCGATAATTCAATTCCGATGCTACTCATTTGGGCATCCCATGACTGCTTTCGTTGGCGTAAGAACCTGCCATCTTTCTTCTACCTTTACGCAATGCACAACGGGATCTACTGTATTTCACGTCCCGGCGCGCCTATCCCAACCAAAAATTATATCACACGCGCGTACAGGTCCCGCACCGATTCAGGTTTTCAGGTCATTTCCATACTCACTAGACCACGGGCCTGATGACGACACATATCCCAATCCCTTAAAGGACATAACAGCAAATGAACCAGTATTAACGCTGAGAATTCGGTACATCTCCAGGGTCCAAAACCGATGACCAGGGTTGTCTGAAGCCCCTAAGACGGAAACTGAATACTGACAACTACGAAACCAGTCTGGCGAGAATGTAACGTAACAAGGCATACGCTACTGTAGTAGCCACCTTCAGCTGTTATCGTAGCTCAGTTGCTCTTAAACATAAAACCAGTTTGACAAGTATGTTACGTAACATCTCGTGCATTGCATAAGTAGCGTTCAGCTGTTGCACGTAAACATACACAGAAACCAGTTTGGCACGCATGGCGCGTGACTCGCCTGTTCTCAAAGAGAAGCTATTCATTCACAAGAACAAGGCATACTACCTACTCCAAAAACATCGTATCTCTTTCCTCTCGAAAATAACTTCCGAGAATTACTAAAAGTTTGATATATAGTGGTTCGTCACATCGTTCTCTATTGCTAGAAGAAATATCTGCAGGTATACACCTAACACCCTGTATATAGTTTCAGCTTTGCTGATAATGCACTACGCATGATGGTATCAGTCTTTTGTATCATTGGTTCAACTTTATGCAGTAACTCATTAAATGTTACTTCTGACATTCGCAAGTTTAACATATATTCCTGTCGATCGTCCTCGGCTAATTCTTTAAAGAGAATTGTTCTTGCCCCGAGTTTATTCCTTCTGGTAATCCATTTTCGCTCCCATTCTCTTTTTCTCCTAACGTTGGTCACCTCATCCTCAACTTCCTCTAAAATGTTATCTAACACGCAGCGAATAACGTCATTAACAACTTTTACACGTTGTTGATGGCCGTCCATCTTATCTCTGATCTAGTTGTCGACACAGGAACGACTGAATCACGTGGCTTGAGTGACAAACTGCCATGTACCACTGTACTAAACGCTGTCTTACGCTTAAACAAGCCTACGTGAGTTAAGTAGTAACTTACCACTTACTACTGTACTAAACACTGTCCACGTGTAAACCAGCCATAAGGATGGACGATCAAGTACGTTTTTCAACATAAAATTCGTATTGTGCCATTCCACTATTCCATCAATCAAGCTCAATCGAATTAAGACGGACGCGATTACTAGCAATGAATTTAGACACATTGAATAAATCACGTAAGATGTCAAGGAAATAAGAGTAACGCTAAGTCGGAATGAATAAAATCGCGGTGGCAGTGACCAAGGCAAAAGAGATATTCCAATTGTTAAGGACGACACTGTTTAAAATTAAAAATGAAAGCCTAATTCAACTGCATGGACGTGTTCTCAAGAAGAAGGAGGAAAACCGCGTCAAAGTCTTAAAAACTGGGCTGAAAACAAGAAGGAAAATCTCTCTGAAGGACAAATATAAGCCTACAGCAAAAGAACATATAATAAGATTTAATAAATACGCGTAAAATAATAAAATACATCAAATAAACTGATTCGCAGCGGTAAACGAGAAGAGTAATGACAAGACCGCGGATTTTAAGAAAGATTATTCAATATATTGCACTAGAGACGATAAAAACTATGAAAGCCGTCCTTTGCTATAACAAAGTGAAATATTTGCATATTGGAGATCTGATAGAAACACTGCTTAGGGGCCGATGACCTTCGATGTTAGGCCCCTTAAAACAACAAACATCATCGTCGTCATCATCAGAAACATTGCTAGTACAGTATACGAAATTATATTAAGCGGAATCCAATTAGATAATTCATGTTAAAAAAACTTTGAAACTGTTATAATTTCACAGCTGATTTCATCATTGTATTCTGTATTCCCACTTGAGTTTTTTAAGGAAACCATGGCTTGCTAATAAGATTAGAATTCGACTATCTGGATGATTCCCAGCTAGTCCAGCATGGCTGAGATGATCCCTGGTTCACGATGACATCAAAGAAGCCGGCCAAGCACAATGACCAGAATCCAGAGCTGTAGAGGATGATCAAATGTTAAATTTCATTCCGGAAAGCGATGGAAAAAGATAAGGTTTTCTAAAGGCAGGCATATAGATAATAATAATAAGTTTAAGATGTCTTTAATTAAAGCCTACATTGATAGATATGTATGTTTAGAGTCTACAGATTGACTTAAATTACATTATATACTAGCAAGTGATTATTTATGTCAATGACATAAAGGGATAGGTATTCTTCAACAAGTACAAGACAAACCCAAATTATGGAGTGTAATAAAGTGTTAATAGTGTTCTTATGAAAACTAAGAATCCCAGTTAGCCATGTTATACTGTACCTTACGTGAAATGTTAATAAGAGGGATAATTTTAGGATCTTCGATACGCAATTGCCAAGTGATATTATGATGTGTAGAGGTTATATGTTACCGTAATAAAGTAGAATATGAATTAAATATGGAGATAATGACAGATAGAGACATGTTAATATTATTTGATAAGATATTGATCCGATACTGCGAATAAATGGAAGTAAGGTTATTTGAGCGTCAGATAAGATATATAGTTGAAATATATGAATAAATATGAAATGGTTTAATGTAAAATGAGTATGATAAAAATATAATAATGTTATATGTTGTGAATGAAAAATTTATTGAATGAATATGAAGTGCTACGATGGGATATGAAATATGAATGATTTATTTGAAGAGTAAGGAAAGGAATTTGACGCACAACAGGATCGTATATGATTATTATACAATAGCAGTATGTTGTCTGAGAATCCATATCCTAGATTAATGATGACACGAATATACGTACATATACTTATGAAATCTCATCAATGTAGGTCGAGATCATCAAAAAGGAACTCGTATAAAATAATTAGTTATGCAATTGGATACCTCTAATTTAATATTACTATCCTAAAATCCATTTTTTCAAATAATGATGCCAGAACGGAGATTAACATAGATAATTACTATCATATTGATTGATAGATATAATTGAGATATAGTGTCTTCAAAAATGATTTCCTCTAGGTAAGGTAATTGGAATAACGTGCACATTAGGTCATTTATTAACACATTTTGGTCACATTTGAGAATCATATCATCATGTTAGAGACATCCAATGATTTTTTTATGTTAAAATGAAGTGATATAAAGTATGACGATGGGTAACATAGTAGTTTTAATTTTAATATAGGCAGGTTTATGCTGTCGAATGAGAAACTTATATTTTCCACAAGCTTATAATGTAATGCTACGAAATTAAATAACAATCATGTATTAACAAAACTTGTCCCAAGCAAAGTTAATGAAAACTAATATACAGAATGGTCCTTCAGATCAATACAACCTACAATTTCCCATCTCAAGATACAATTTATATATTTTTTCAATGGATATTTTATTGAATATAATTAATTATCCATTTCAATTGTGATATATGAGCGCAGATGAGTATTACACATGAGGAGAATGAACATTAATCGAATTCTAAACTTAATTTCTACATTTTGCTTTTCTGATTTAATTCATTTTTACTTTTTTGAATAAATGACATTAATTCACATTAATACGATGAGTTATTGATGTTTTCCGTAGTGACAAGTATCTACTTAGATTTAAGCTGTAGAATTATCAATTTTCTTGCAGATGGAGACGTCCATCAATTCCGATGACAGATTTACATAGCGTATCAACGTTGTTTGAATCCCACGATAAATATATTCTCGAAAATAAACAATAATGAACCCTGATATCTAGAAAGGAAGTATTTACGTCAGCTATCCCGAACGCGAGAATGGCGTAGTATGTAAATGGAAACCCAGGGAATAAAATATAACCGATTTACAACTTTGCAAATAAACCAAGAAAAGTTTTGGTGTCTGATAAAAAGCGTATTTTTCCGGACATTGTAGAACCTCGACTGTACGCACTTCAAGAACATGCAAATTTCTTCCATTGAAGACTTCTTCGAAGAAATCTCATAAAGTACCTCTCCTTGTCACTAAGATCGTTAGTAGTATCAGTAGTAGTAGTAGTAGTAGTAGTAGTAGTAGTAGTAGTAGTAGTGCAGGAGAGAAAATTTAACGACCCCTTCCCTCAAATGCAGGCTTGGGAAAACATTCCCGACACATTCGTCCCACCCTTGCTCTATTAAATCTTGCCTCACCATAAATTAAAATGAAATCACACATTTAATTATTTGATATCGCCATTCCGCCTATACTCAGAGCTCGTACCCGTCGGCAGATCGCAGTGTGCTGACCTCCAGACACATTGACCTAGAACCGTGCACAGCCTTGGATGGTAAGGTAGCGGCCGAGGCCTTAATCAAGGTACAACCTGGGCATTTTCCTGGTGCGAAATTGTGGAAAAAGAAGAAAAACCATCTTCAGGGTTGCTGACGGTGGGATTCGAACCCTCTACCTCCCGAATGCAAGCTCATAGCTCAGTGACCCTAACCGCACGACCAGCTTGCTCGGTGAACGTCCATGAACATGTATCAACGCCCTTTTGCAATACAAATTTTAACGACCATTAACAAACCTGTGCTACGAGGAACTCAATACGAAGCCTGTAACGGGTGATTCACATTAATGCGGTCTTCATAGAATTTATTGTTACTTTTGCTTAGATCAAAACTGTTGTTTTTAACAGATTATTTTGGGGATATACTCTCCGTTACTTTCTAATTGTAAAGATATTGAAAACACTTCTGAAACATATCCTTGAACCAAATGAGTCTTGAGGGGATAATTCTCCCGTTTAAATAAATTGAGAGGCAAATACCAGCCTTAGTAAGAGAAAGTAGTTTTCAACTCCTGCGTGAAATATCTCAAGGGAATAGGAAGGTTTGCAGTTACAAAAATATATTTACTTGAAATGCTTAAGGATCACAGGGTTGTCGGAACATGTCATCTTGTTTAGCTGTAAGTTACACACTCCCCAATGCCCTGGAAGTGAAATAAACATTTTGTTTACTTCTGGTTTGCCAGAGAAATAGAGCTGATCTGGTCTAAAATAGATTAGTCTAAAATATTTTTTTCTGGAATGATAAAGTTCGTTAGGCCCTCTCTTCTATGTAACCACAAAATAAAGAATTTGTACAACATTAACAAGTACAGAACTTAAAGAAACACAATTGGAACATCTTTCAGCTATTAAACATTAACATTCGAAATGTTATATATTATGTTTCTGACACGATGAAATAAAATTGCAATATAATATTGACGTTTGGAGTGGTCCTGAATCAGTATGTATTATATTTTAGTATGTTAAAAGAGAACGTGTAGCCTACATACAAAATCATCGTATTACCAGCGGAAAATTGCATGACTGCTAGTTTCTCTGTATAAGAACAAACGTATTAAAACCGTTCAAACAAAACCTCTTCCACACGAAGCCAATCTGAGGTTTTAATGCTTGATAACAAATATTTTATGTTCGTTCACTGGGTTATATATACACACTTCTAAAATTACGGAACATCTTTCCGGCATTCCGTAATGACCACGAAGTCCAGAAGGAAACCAGGCGTACATGCAAAGATTTAAATACCCAAGAATTAAAGTCAACTTGCACAATATTTTCAAGTTGCCCCACAAATTTTAATACAAATTATGAAGAGAATCTTTCGAAATATTCTTACAAATGGTATCTACTTCAGTTTCAGTGATGCCGAGTAATTTCAGTATGGCTACCGAATTCCCGAAATGATGTACTTCGTCTCGCGTAAAATACTCCGGGGCTAAAATACAGTAGTCCCCCATTCTGATCTTCGCGCCGGGACTGCACGAGATGGACAATCATCAGGGACATGAACACTACGTTCTATGGCTCAGAGCGTGGAATCTTACAAGTTTGAGCCATTGCGGCAGGTTAGAGAATCCTAAAAGTGAAATGGATAGACTGAAGTTAGATGTAGCTGGTAATATTGGTAGGAAGTGAAGAATTTTTGATCAGGTGACCACATAATTATCGACACAAAACCAAACTGGGAAAATGCTGTTGTTGTTTCAATAATGAAAAAGAAAATAGTACAGCGGATAAGTTACTATTACCAGCATAGTGAACAGATTATTGCTAAGATACACAAAGCCAGTACCCACTAAAATAGTTTAGGTTTATATGCCTACTAGTTCAGAGGATGATTAAATGTAAAGGATATCTGAAGAGATCAAGATTTAATAGGCTTATAAGATTTAAAAGTGGTAGGAATCTCATAGTGGCGGGAGACTGGAATAACGTAGTAGGGCGGTGAAGTGAAGGCAATGAAGCAGGAAATACGGGCTGAGAGAAGGGAATGAAAGAGGAAGTCGGCTGGTAGAATTCTGCACGGATCATAATTGACTCCTTGCTTATACTTCGTACAAACACCACATAACGATTGTTGTATATGAGGACAAGATCTGCAGACACTTGAAGGTATCAAATAGTCTTCATTATAAACATGCAATGATTCAGAAACCAAGTGCTGGTTTGCAAGACCTTTCCAGGGGCAGACATGTACTCTGACCTTAAATTGTTAGTCATCAAATGCCATCTGAAGTTGAAAAAATTGAAGAAAGAAAGGAATACTGGTAGAAGGGATCTAGGTAACTTGAAGAAAAAGGGTGAGGGATCGTTTCAAGGAATATGTTGCACAATGATTAAATGAAAAATGGTAAAGGAAATACAATAGATGAAGAGTGGACATACCTGAGGAATGAGATCAAGAGGACTGGTCAAAAGAATCTAGGAAGAATAGCAAGATCAAGTGACAGTCAGTGCATAACTCAGGGGATACTAGACCTGACTGTTTAACGGCGAAAGTACAAGAGTGCAAAAAATGAGGACAGAAAATAACACAGACGATTAAAGAATGGAGTAAATAGAAAGTGGAGGACAGCTAAGGAAGAATGGCTTAAAGGGAAGTGCAATGATGTTGGAAGTTGTGTAGTTGTAGGAAAGGTAGGTCCTGCATATAGGAAAATGAATCAAATGTTTGGAAAAAAGAAGACTAGATGTATGAATATTAAGAGTTCAGATGGAAAACCACTTCTAGGAAAAGAAGACAAGGCAGAAAGATGGTAGGAACATAATCAACAATTGCATCAAGAGAAAGAAGTAAATAATAGGGTTCTGGAGGAAGAAGATTCTTTTGATGCTGTTGAAATGAGAGACAGTCCCAATTCTGAGCTCAGAATTTGACAGAGATTTTAGAGATATAAATAGGAACAAGACACGTGGTATTTATCACACACCATCAGAATAACTGACTGCCTTAAGAGCCGGAAGGGCAAAGTTATTCCATTTAATGTGCAAGATATATGATACAGGAGATGTGCTTTTCACTTTTAGACATAATGTAGTTACATCTAGTCTCAAGAAAGCAGCTGCTGACAAGTGTGGAATCTAACGCACCATTAGTTCAGTACCCCACGCTTGCAAAATTTTAATACGAATTATTTACGAAAGAATAGAAAGACAATTTGAAGCTGAGTTAGAAGTTTCGCTTCAGAAAAATGTACTAATACGTGAATCAATTCTGTCTCTATATGCCTGATCTCTAAGGATCGAGTTAAGAAGGACAAGGCACGGACATGGCACTCGTACATCCAAGGAAATGTATTTGCTAATGTTGACTTGACCAAACTATTTCCGATTCTGAAGGTGATGGCGATCAGATACCGAGAAAGAAGGATTATCTGCAATCTGCACTAAAATCAGTCCGCAGTGATAAGAATCAAGGGCAATGAGAAGAAGTAGCAATGCAGAAAGGAGTGAGGGAATGCTGCTGTTTTCCACCTCCCCTATCAAATATTTATGTACAACATGCAGTGAAGGAAATCAGAGAAGTATTTTGAAGGGAAACACAACACAAAGAGAGGAAATTAAAACTTTGAGATTTGCCGATGGCTTTAGTTATTTAATATGAGTCTGCAGGAGATATGGAGAAATTGCTGAATAGTATGCACTCTGTCATGGAGATGGTCTATACGATGAAAATACATATATCCAAAACAAATGTGATGTAAGTAATGTAGTGCAGTAATGCAGAAGTCGGCCGATGCGGGAATCTTTCGGAAATGAAGTCTTAAGGGAAGTAGATTAATATTCTCATTTGAGTTGTATATTCGCTAACGATGGCAAAAGTAAGGATAACATAAAATGCAGACTAGTACAAGCAAGGAAAGCCTTTCTTAAGAAAAGCAATTTGCTCAGTTCGAACAATAATCTGTAAATTAGAAAGATGGTGCTCTTCGTGAAAGGAATATCGACAACTACTACATCAGAAAGAAAGGGAATAGAAGCTTTTGAGATGTGGTGTTACAGAAGAAACCTTAAAGTGAGTTAGGTAGATCGAATCGCAAATGTAGATATAAAAAATGGAATTGGTGAGAGGTGAACGATTTGGTGAAATTCGACGAGAAGGAGATATATAATGATAAAGTACATCTTGAGACAACCGGGATTTGCTCATTTGTAGTTTGTGGGAAGTGTAGGCGGTAAGAATGGCAGGAGTAGGCCAAGGTATGAATATAATAAGCAGATTAGAATAGATATAGGATATAGTAGTTACGTAGAAATGAAAGGTTAGCGCTTGATGGAGTTTCATGGAGAGATGCACCAAACCAGACCGAAGGCATAATGAAAAGAATGTTGTCAGTTTTGGACTATTACTGACCGTATTTTAAACACAGTGTACCTCCACACTAATTTCTCAGTGATATTTTCGTAGTGATATGGCTATGAAGGCAAGAGCTTCCCAACAATTCTCCTTTACAACATATCCCCAGCACATTACCAATGTCTCCTGTTCTCCACATTCTGGCTATCTGCATAATCTTGTGTGTTGGTTCCTTGATGATATCTTTCTAACCACTGAAATATTACGGGATATCATGACGGAATTAACCCACTGAAAGCACGATAAGGCTTTCGTGCTGTAATGCCACTTTAAACAACAAGCATCATCATCATCATCATCATCCGATGTCGTGCTGTTCACCCACGAGTAGCGTAACATGTTGCCAATCAACTTCAACTTCTTCATTTTTGGGGTGGGGGTGGGGATTTTGCGTCTTGCTTCATAAGAGCAATTCCTCGTCCCATTTCGTATCCAACACCAGGACTATGACGTCGTCATAAATGAACTGAATGTCCAAATATCGCAATATATTTTCCTTTCCTGCTTCAAGACCTCTGAAAATGATCGTTATCGAGTCGGAGCAGCCTTTGGGCGATGTTGAAGGGCTGTAATATGCATGTACCACTCGGCCTTATATCCTAGTACTTGAAACTTCCTTGGCGCATATATCATATCATTGATGCAGTCATGTTATAACTCAATTATGTCCTTTACAGATGATCGAAAAAGTTTCAATATCCGTCAGAAAATGTAATGGAATTTTACTTAAGGCAATACTCTGAAGTAGATAAATCAAGCTTGACCATATTTATTGGTTATTTTTATTAATCACTGGTCTGGTTCCATAAGGTAGGAAACTGTTAGGAAATTCAGACCCTATTATAAATTCGTCATAAATTTGGTTTCGTCAAACACAAATTTCATTTTCTAAAGTTGAAGCAGCTTTCGCCAGGCTTCATATCTTCCGAAATAGTTGGTAGTACAGTAACATCTGTTCCTTGACGAAGATATCCTTTAATGGATTTATTTTGCATTTTGGGGGATTGGTATTAATTCCGATGGCATGTAAAATATTCGCAATGATATTTAAGAGCGGCCGAACATGTATTTCATTCTTTGCTACCAAAACGATATCATCAATAAAGGCCAGATATTAAGCGTTGTTAATTTTAACTCGATACGCTCAATACCTTACACATCTTAAATTAAGCTTTCTAGAATCACGGAATCTCCATGCTTGCTGGGACGTGTACCAGAATTATTTCTTCACTACATATTGGAGGGTTTAAGGGACATGGCTTTTTTGCAGCAGCAACCTACTAGTACCATCGATATGCACATACATTTTGCGACCAGAAACCTAATAACCGACAGTCGGTGCATGAACTCCATCCTCTAGTTACAAATCGAAAACAACCTCCTTTAGCCTAACAGAAATAAGTTTACAGTTGACTCTTGTAAAATGTGACTAGATTCCTGTATAAACTGTTTCAGACTCGGTTTGACTTAAATCGGCCAGCGAAAATAATCCAATGGTTGTATTCGACCAAACATTTCAGGTATTGTTCCTGCGTGTACCACCATTTAAGAAACAACACCATCATGCTAATAGAATACACCCAAATGCAGTGGTTCAACAACGCGTCATTGATATGGAAAATATGAACAGAAATTATACTTTTCTCTCTTACCCACAAATTAATTGCACTACGGTATTCCATTATTGTGACAGGAAAGCACTGCCTCCTTGATAATTAGTCTACCATTCTTCCACCAAAAACTACTCGTCACCTTGCCATCTCTCTAAAAGCTTCGTGTAGCTGTGAATGTGGTACGACCTACGGACTTCCCTCCAATTAGTCTACACTGCTTACAGCTGTATTGAGCGCCATCTAGCGCTATTTCTTGAAACCTTGTGTTGCAGTAATAAATTTCACTTTCGTGGCTGGTACCACTTTTTCTCAAATTAATAAGTTGGCAATAACTGTGTCCAATCAACGACCAGCGAGCTGCCTTAAAGGGTGATTCAGTTTCTCAGTGGTCGACTTCTCAGCGTGTGAAAGTGAAAATCGTCGCGCGAGCTGGCTGGTGGTAATGTAAGCGGCTATGTTAAACATGTAAAGACTTGATCTATGTTCGCCACACGTCTGTAGTTTGAGACAGATATTTGATAGACTTTTAGTTTTGAAAATGTATAACAGATACGGTAGTAACATCTGGTTTTTAACTAAATTATGTAGGAAATATTTTCGCCTTTTGGCGAATAATTGGAGAAGTCTTTTCCTTTTTCACCATGTGGGCCTAATGTTACTCCCGGGACTTGAATGTAATATTCACTGGGATGTTCGAGTGTTTTACCTCGGTATACCCCTAATTTTTCTCTTAGTGAGACTTCGTATTTTTTTCTTTTAAACCATCTTTTACCATATAAGATTTTAGTTTTCTTTTCTCCTAGTCGCAGCGTAGTTTGGGCTTATAGCTTGAATAAATTTGGCATTCGTGCCAGTTGTGTTATTTATCTGGTGTCTTTATTTTGGGGATTTCATGTGATGTTGAATTCCTGACCTTTCACTTTTTTCGGCCTTTTCTAAAACCATTCTATCTTGTAGCTAGGATTTATTTTTCCCTGTGGTGTATTATGTCCTGCGAATCTAGCTCCCGTATTTGAGGGAGGAAATATCAATTAGGATTCATTTTCTGGGACTGTTTCGTAGTTCGCTGTTTAGAGACACAGGCTTCTAAATACTCGAACTTACTTTTGAGTACGTGAATTCACCAAACCGCAGTAATTGACGTATAATATGATGCTTGAAAGCCCTCTCTGTGTATACTCCCTTTCCTGAACCAATTCTTCAGGAATCTCTTACCAATGCTATTAGCTTACGTTCTTATTTTCTTTGATACGTGATCTCTACCTTGTTAACTTTTTAATAGTTAATATATCCTCTATTAAAGTTAATTTGAGCTTCACTTGTTTAATTAATTATTTATTTATTATTTATTTTGTAGCTTGTTTACATATTTAACTATTTGATACATCTTCATATTTTAATTGTTAAAGGAAAGAACAATGAGTGGAAGTTGTTAAATACAAGGTAAAATAGGAGAGTTTGTTTCATCTCATAACTACCTCGTCCAGCCCTTAAATACTGTCCTTTCCTTAAACGAACCCTCTGTTGTAACAATTACCCAAAGGACGAATACATAAGACTTCTGGACTATTTTTACAGTCTTATGTGTATTTCGTTTCTTCTTGTGTAAAATTTGCATTTTGTGCTTCAGTTGACCTAGTTCTTCAGCGATTATGCATTGTAGATTGTACCTATAAGTACTTCAGATACATAACTGGTTTAATATTATAACTGAGGGGATATCTACTTGTTCTAAATTACTTAAATAGCGTACCTTTTGTATTCTAATTATGTTAAAAATCTATGTTAATAATTGTAATTAGTGGATATTAATTAATTAAAACAAATTTATTTTCTCATTCACACCGTCAATGAAAACAGAAAAAGACACCATTCCGTTTCACTATGTTGTTGTTGTTGGTTGTGGTGGTGATGGTGATGGTGGTGGTGGTGGTGGTGGTGGTGGTGGTGGTGGTGGAAGTACGATTCTACGACAAACAAGGGAATTACAGTACTTAATGGGACGCATCTAACACAGAGAGAAAGGATCGAACATAAACAAACTCGGCCGAATCTTTCTATTCTGTTGTAGCGTACAATACTATTTCACAGAAACATTAGGTGGTTTGCGGATGTTACAGGTCATGAAACTATTTCATTTCTATTGCCTTCCTACGCATTCATTGCAGTACTCCAAATGTGACCAGTCTCAGGAAGTAACTTTAAAACATGAGGTAATAAGTTAACACTTCTCTGATTCCTAGTTAGATCCACACTCGCTCATCCTTGTTGAAAGAAAGGAACATGCCCCAAAATTACTTGTGACATTCACTGAGGCGAAAGTATCCCCCTATCTCTCCTACAACAGGCTGAACACCCTTACTTCTCAATTTCTCGTATTGATCACCTTATAAGTTTCACGAAATGAAATTTCTTATCTTTGAGTGAAATCTCCACCACTTAGTAGCAATTCAGGAAAGAATTACATTCTGCTGAGGTGCAGAACAATGTCTTTTATCCGCGATTTTTTCTCTTTTGTGCGTGACTCCATGACATAAGATTGAAAAAGAGCTCAAGTTGTTAATTGAGTTTAAAAAAAATAGGGTGTTCATTTCTCAGATCGTTCCCTCACTCTTCCTGTCTATAATCACTTAGAAGCGAGATTTGCTGTCTTGTGTGAAGCGATTAAGTGTAGTGGCCAATCAATGGACTGCTGGAGTAATCATTTTTAAAGTATATTATAATTTGCTTTGTACACGCATGCACAGAAATGGTGTCCCGATATAAACAAAGCATGGCCTCCTCGCTTAACGCATTGCTGCAGGTAGACATCCCGCTACAAGACTGTTCTGACTGAAATGGACACAGTGGTGGATGTATACCAATACACACACTGTGCCTTCAGCACTACCCGTTCACTCGCTCCCCTACTTTTCACTACTGGAGTGGGGCAGTGTTATTTGTTTACGTCGGGACACCATTTCTGTGCATGCATGTACTTACCCTGATTGTTACTTTGAGGTAACATGTAGGAGAAATTATCTCACATAATTAAGAATAAGCGTGAGGAAAAACAGCAGAATTGTTAGTGAGGCTGTTACGTTTACTCCACTATGGATTGTATCTGCATCGCAATGATGGCAGCCTGCATGTGTGACACTTACCAGCCTAGTGAAGCCCTTTTAAGGCGGACACTCCGACGAGAATGCACGCCATCTACCGTGTACAGTATGTGTGTGTGTGTGATGCATGGATGTTGAAGATAGCACAAGAGAACCCAGTCCACAAGCCAGGGTAAAGATTAAAATCCTATGATCCGACCAGGATTCGAACCTGGGACCCCAATACTGAAAGACCAAAACACCGACCAGTCTGCCGCGGAAACTATTAAACTACCTGATAGAGGAGATTACATTTTGTGTTAATGTCGACCCAAGGCCACCCTGCAGAATGTGATCACCTAACCGTTTTCAATACCACTCTTCAGCAAAATACGATACAACAGGTACCAGGGCAACATTTACACTATTATAAGGACACATTCCTAAATCCAGATTCCAGTGCGAAATGTAACGTATTGCATTCGGAAGAACTCTCACAGATATAAGTATTCTGAAAATACTTCCACACATGCTTAAGAAATTCAAGAGTGTAAACAATGTGCACGGAATAATATGTTAATACATTTAATCTAAATTCCCATAATACGATCATTTGTGGCAAAGAAGTGTTACGGGCATCTACAAAGACGAGATGTCGCACAGAGACTCAACCGGCTGGAGGTTAAGGGAAATCCAGCGATGGGAAGACCGAATATGAGATGGAAAGCTTGTTCCTCAGAAGACCTGAAACTACATGGTATATCCAAGGAGAGGGCCAAAGACAGACAGTATTGGAAGAAAATGACAAAAAAATCCGACCTCAGATGGTTGGGAGAATGTCTAGGAATAGGATGAAGATGAAGATCAAAATTCACAGTATTTGGACCCAAACGAGAAATATTTAAGGACACTCGGAGTTTCATAATGCCTTTTACCATTTGTATGCTATGTAGTAATAAGGCAGTGAGAGCATCTAAATACTTCTAATATTTATCACACAAGGAGAAATTGTCACTGATGAATGCCTCAATACAGTACACTATGGGTGCATGAATCCGTTCCGGTCTTTTGCCAAGAATATCGAAGGTGAAAAAAGCAAACTTGACTAATGGCCGGAATAACTGTGCTGCGAACTGATGAGTCAAGCCTTGTGGGCTCGAGTCCCACTGTCCGCAGCCCTAAAGATGGTTTTCCGTTGTTTCCCATTTCTCACACCAGGCAAATGAACCTTGATGCTGTACCTCAATGAAGGCCACGGCCACTTCGTTCCCACTCCCTGCACTTTCCTATCCCATCGTCGCCATCAGACCTATCTGTGTCGGTGCGACGTCAAGAAAATTGTTTAGAAAATGCTGAATTCGGTTTCTGGCAGGACAAGCTCTGTCACATACTTTGTAAAGCTGTTATGTGGCCTTTAAATAAACAAAATAAACATTTGGAGTATTGATAGTGTCCCGTACGACCAGAGGAGATGCACTCAACATTGAAGTTCACTTCAGGAGCTACATTTTAAGGCAAGAAGGAATTACCTTTCTTTGCTGGCGTAGAAGGAACAAGAAGCAGAAAGTCTGTAAGTTCTCCTACAGCAAAAGTTGGCAACAATACTTCGGCAGAGAACTTGACCAAATCACTTTCATGTATATTCGAAGTTTCCTGGCCAAATTATTTAAGAAATTAAGTTTTGGGAACTAAACATGTTTTTGTAGTGATGGAATGTCAAGGAATGAGATGCTAATTAAAAAAATCAAACACTGGAAATGTGAAAAAAAATGTGGGTACTATATATCCCAATGGCTGTCAGTGTGCCTAAGTGACACAAATGTGGGAACTATACTTCCCAATAACCAAACGCTAGCACACGCAGATCATGTCGTCGTCATAAGACCTATCTATGTCGGTGCGACGTAAAGCAAACAGCAAACTAACACAGATCAGGACATAGAATGTGAATATGTGCATTCATCTTATACCACACAGAAGTATAAATAATTTACACTGAATACAGCTATAACCATCATTTCAGGTAGAATAAGGGGTGTACAAAGTGAAAGCCAAACGAATAATACTTACCCAATTATATATTGGAAAGGTAATCTGAACACGTTTATTTGCCATGAAACAAGCTACTAATGCATAACATTTTACTTTTCATGGAATTGCTGGAAGCATAAATTGGTACAAAGTGGAAAAGCACACGAAGAGCAAGTGTACTTCGTCCTGTTCTCGATCTGTGTGGTACTATAGAACCTACACCTCCAAGTATCACCCTTCACAGACATATGCTTGCCACTGCCAGCCAAACGCACGTCATCTGGTACAGAGATTACTCCTTGTTTGTTCCCCGTGAACATTACCGGTGCTCCATGCTCTTTCCTCGATGTATAGCCATCAATAAGTTGCCTGGCCAACCATAAGCGAAATGCGAGCTGGTCTGTCCTCCGCTCATCACATCTCCACAAGAGGAAGGCATTGACGATGGCCAGATCTACCACAAAGTAGAAAATTCTATTCCACTATTTCATTGACCTCCTACCTACCATATACCGTTCTTTTCGTTGATCTAAACGATCAACTCCACCCATGACCTTGGTATAACTCGGTACAATAACTGGACATTATACTTCCGAATGGGAACCGTCTTTATTCGTCCTCTTAGCTGTTGTTACTTCCTTAGCATTGTTACAGTCCTATCGTCCGGCATTTCATAGCTGACACACTCTACCTTGTCGCAAAGATGAATTCTCCTCCCTTCAACTTACCTTTCTTTCTTTCTTTCTTTGTGTCTGTGGAAATTCTTTTCGACAAGGACGAAATGTTCCACAGCTATATATTTCTTCTTGCAGTAATGTTTTCACTAAGTTGAAAGTAGTGAAAAAATTATCAAACGCCACCAAACAAGGTTTCACTCTCAGAACTTTGCAAAAATCGAAAGCTACCCTCTCGCAAAGTGAAAAGTTGTCACTGGGTGAAACACTTTCACACTTGCCAGTGTAGATATCAAACTTTACAATATAGCGTGTTGATGAATCTGCTAGGCATCAATCTTTATACCCATGTTTTACAGGTTTCATGGGCATGTACTATTTTATGCTTAATCTTCCTTTGAAGGGAATCATTGACTCGTACACAACAAAATTTGAACTTGGCACATACGCATGAATAATTAATTTATTCAGTGAGTCTAAAAGAGGGCGAACTTTGTGATGTTTGTCGTGACCAATCTGCCCTTTAAGAATTGTAGTCTGGTTATCATTGCAGTGCAAATGCACTGTGATTTGCTTGAATCTTTTTCTAGTCATGATATCTGCAACAACTTTCACCATTAAAAATTGGATCAGAACTCCAGTAATTTTCCACTTGTTGAAGCTGATGAATGCCCATAATAATCAGTATACCATACCAAGCTTTGAGTTCTTTCACAGTTACACCTTTCCTTCCTGATGAGCATACCTATTAGTTTCTATAAGTAATTTTACAATATCATGCTCTTTGAATGTTTGTGAAAAGTAGGCTAAGTCATTGTCACTATCAAGGAATAGTTTCTTGGACTTCGGAGTGATAGCGATATCGACTGCGACATTATCCCCCCATTCCTCTTCTCCCTCTTCCTGTTCACTTTCTTCATCATTAATACAATCATAACCCGAGGAAAGAGGAACATCGGTTTCAGCAGTGTCGTTGGTGCCAATTTCTTCTTGAAACACTTCACTGATGTTCATGGAAGATGCTGATGACCTCCCTGTTGAGCTGCAATCCAGAGCACTAAACTCCTCCATAGCCCCTTCGTCTGCCTCTGTTTCAGAATCCTCGTCAGGTAATCCGTACAAAGCCTCCAATATTTTTTCAGATGAAGGATCTTTCAGTGGTATAGACTACACGAATGTTTATAAATAAATTGAAGGGTGGCTTGTGTATGCATAACTCAAATATGATATGTTCTGAACTGTCTTTAATATTCATAAAAACACAAGTAATAACTCAGTAACATAATAAAACGAAATAAAATAAAATAACATAATAATTCTGGAGATCAATAATCATGGCAAGATGAAGAAATTATGTTCCTATGCTTCACCATTACATAAATCCGATTTATTTAGCCATACTGAGACACATAATATGCTCAGTCTATGTCTGAAGCACTACAGAATAATTTATGATGACGTAAATAGCTTAGAATTACATCCATCTTTCAAGTGCAGAAAATCACTTCACTGCCCAAAAATACGCGCTCCTGGCAGCCATCACACTCCACACATGCAAACAAATACGCCCACCAACCTATAAACTGCAAATATACTAAAGCAGATTTTTTTCTAGATTTTCTGATGGCCACACCAGGTAGCAGCACAAATCAAATGTGGCAATCGGGTTACCGAATTTCCCAATAGCGGGAAAAGTTATTGGGAATTATATCACCCACGGGCCACGAAAGGGCCTTAATGTTGGCAAGAACTCATTCGCACTCTGGGGGGGGACTCACCTCACATTGGTCTCCACCAACAGAAATTGCAGGTGTGGTCAGTTTACATGAGCGAGTCGTAGCAGAGATCGAACCAACAACAACAAACACATATTTTTCACTTGCCGATCTCAACAAGCGATGGATGTTTAACTCGTTCTCAAAGCGGCTTTGATCAGCATTGAACAACGGGGGTCGGAAGAAATCTGCCAAAGTATTCAACTCCTGTTCCTTGGATGATGATGATGATGATGATGATGATGATGATGATTGTTGTTGTTGTTTCTTAAAGGTGCCTAACGTCTAGGTCATCAGCCTGTGTTCATTTGTCGTGTAATGTCTTCCAGTCTTCCGTGTGGCTGATTGAAAACAAATATTATAGAGTTGTATGAACACATAGACCCAAGATTTTGAAGTATTTAACTTGAGCTTATTATATGGGTCCGTTGTGATTTGAATGCGAAGAGCCCGAATATGTAATATTTTGTCATGTATCCTGGTAGGGGATCCATTTTGTTCCTTAAAGTGATGGAATATTTATGTATTAATGCCGGTCAGTCACGTCAGGAGGCAGTTAGTACCTCTTCAAAGTTCAGGCGTTGATGTGACACTGTGACACGCGTATTTCGCTTTTCAAAATCCATCTATTTTGCCTTATGAATAATCACTACAACAGAATATGTCATTTTCTTATGCCCTGCAGGGTAAGTATTCGATTTACTTCTTGCTGGATGACCCAACTTCGGTGGAGACCGTTCATAGGACAAACTGCCACAGCTTCCTGTAGGAGAACACAAACCGAAAACTGTTGGTGTTGAAGTGGCTGGGTGTGATTTTAGAATCTCTGATTCATAATCCTTGTCTCCAAAGCTCCCTATAGATTCACCAAATGATCCGTTCCAAGGCAAGACTGTGATTGGTATTTGTCAAGATCATCAAAATTATTGAGGATATCTTCTTTGATTCCCTTGAAAATTTCCCAATTTCTTGATCTGTAGCGTCGTTGGATATACCTAACACTTTTACCATTAGAACAATAACGACTTTAGGATTCTCTCCTGGAACGGAGAGAACAAAATAAATATTACTCTTCTGTACTATTTAGCGTGATTAATGTTGATTTAAATTGTGAACTACATTTGCATGAGGTTCCCTCGTTAGTCCTCCGTAATGAAATTAACGCACATACACACATATGCAATAAGGTTCGCTGATGATAAAAATTACTTTAGACTCAAACTGTACCATACCATAGACAATCTCACTTTGCGAAAATACCACTGCAATGGCACGGAAATTAATTCCATTCTTTAACGGGACTGAAATACTAAAGACTAAAGACTATTCATTTCTCATTTCCCCCCCCCCCCCCCCCCTCTTTCTAAGATTATTTATTACTGTCCGTAAAGGTTTTCCTGACGCTTGAACAAACCCTTCCGAATAATGATAGACGGCGATTTCAAAGCGAGAATTGGAAACAAGACTGAAGATGCGAGAACGTAATGAGTAAGTAAGGGAACGATATGGAAGGTAATAGGAATGGGAAGTGTTTACTCGACTTCTATGCTAGTGCAGGATTAATCACTACGAATACATTTTTCAAGCATGATGCTATTCACCGCTACATATAGAAGAGCAGGTGCACCACGTCCATCATAGATTATATCATAAATAATGTTGAATTCAGGAAGTCTGTTAGGAATGTGCGAGTATTCCATGCGAGTTTAGATGATACACACCACTATCTGATCCCCAGTTAACTAAGTAGACTTATCAGTAGGCTGAGGAGAGAGGAAGTAAAATCTGTGTAAAGACGAATAAAAGTAGGGAATCTCCATGACGAGGAAATCAGACAGAAGTTCATGGATATGATTATTGAGAAGTTCCAAAGAATACATAGTCAGCAGTTTCAGGATATGCAAGAAGATTGGGTGGCATACAGAGATTCAAATGAATGTCTAGGAATAACTGTGTTTAAAGATGAAAAAAAAAGCGAACATCTTGATGGGATAATGAAGTGAGGGCAGCTTGTAAACTAGAAAGAAGTCTTATCAAAAATAGCTGCATATAAGAACTGATGATGGTAGAGAATTTTACGTAAATAAGGAGACAGAGCGAAACAAGTTATTGTAGAATTGAAGTAGTAGACATAGGAAGATTTCGGCAATAACCTGTTGTACTATGTCACTCAGTGCTTCATAAAACTTGTCTGCCTCACCCTCATTGCATCCTCACATGGTGAACAGAGTGAGACAATTCTCGTCATAACTACTCCAACTGCTAAATCTACCTACATTGATCGCTCATTTACGAGCCTAATAGAAACTGTTGCGTGCAATAATATTTATGATGAACTGTCCTACCCCACACTCTCCCCTTCCCTTTCTAAATCTGTTAAGAAGACTTCAAAGTCTCGTCCTTGTTGTATATCCTGAAAAAATATCGTTAGCACCTGACACATCAGGCTATACAAAGAAAAAATGAAGAGAATAAATCGATGTCAACAAAGTTAAAATATCATAAAACTGTGAAACATAACCACCATTGCCTTGAATGCTGGAGCTGTACCTTACAGGTCACTTCCTTCCCAGTCCTATCCGTGTCGGTGCAATGTAGAACGAATATCTCTTGTAAAAATAACATTAGTAACTCGTCATGAACATTCAAGATACTTGTAATCACCGTTACTCATATAAGAGCTGCGTACGAACTTACGGAGATCACGGATGTCACATATTCGCAGATATGGGAGAAAATTAAATGAACCGTCTAATTAACTTCTAGAACGTCACAGTTAGGTCTAGAATCAAAAGTGTCTAGAACATGCTTATCCGAAGTGCCAAAAAATATTTGGTACTTCCCTTTGGCCATATTCTCTATGTTGTGAAATCGAATTTAGTTGCTGTTGCTTTGTGTTATCTTTGTGATCCAAATGCACAGGTATATCGAATACATAGAAAGGAGGCTGCCAAAGCTAGGGCATAAATACGCTAAGTGATCTTGAAATCCCTTCGAAATTGGGAATCTGTTAGGCTTTTGTGATGTTTGCTGAGCGATACCCAATTTGGAGATCTGTAACTATGAGGTTTATCATTATGTCTAAACTAATCCAAGAATATATAAATTTATAAAATACCTTTTATTAAATGTTTTTTTTCAGGTATTTTTAAAAATAATTTCGTCTTGAATTAGTTTCGACAGACTGGAGAAAAAGACATGGGCTCTAACTATAACAATCTGAAGATCGCAATGGTTTGTGTCTTCGGCTATGCATGCTACCGTATTTAAAGCGTACTATTCCATGGAGCTATTCCAGGTAAAATGATTGCTAGCACTTTACTTCAACTGAACCAAAATAATTTTATGTAGGAACTTTCGTAACACATACGTCCGAACAATATTATCTTGAGGTTAAATAGTTCTCATAGTACAATCTTGTAAATTATTATTATTATTAATATTATTGTCCGCCTCTGTGGTGTAGTGGTTAGCGTGATTAGCTGCCACCCCCGGAGGCCCGGGTTCGATTCCCGGCTCTGCCACGAAATTTGAAAAGTGGTACGAGGGCTGGAACGGGGTCCACTCAGCCTCGGGAGGTCAACTGAGTAGAGGAGGGTTCGATTCCCACCTCAGCCGTCCTGGAAGTGGTTTTCCGTGGTTTCCCACTTCTCCTCCAGGCGAATGCCGGGATGGTACCTCCCTTAAGGCCACGGCCGCTTCCTTCCCTCTTCCTTGCCTATCCCTTCCAATCTTCCCATCCCTCCACAAGGCCCCTGTTCAGCTTAGCAGGTGAGGCCGCCTGGGCGAGGTACTGGTCATACTCCCCAGTTGTATCCCCCGACCAAGAGTCTGAAGCTCCAGGACACTGCCCTTGAGGCGGTAGAGGTGGGATCTCTCGCTAAGTCCGAGGGACAAACCGAACCTGGAGGGTAAACAGATGATGATGATTAATATTATTAATATTAATAATAATAATAATAATAATCGTATGGCCTCAGCTACCGTGTGCAGACATTTCAATTTGACGCCATTTGGCTGTCTACTCGTCAATTTCGACGTTCCGTTTTACTCTAGGTCTACTAGATGGCAGACAGAGTAAACCGGATCTCTCTTGGGCGTCTATGGCTGAGATTTTAATGAATTTTGTCGGGTAAACACCAAAAGTGTCACCACATCGTACGACATGGAGTGTCGAATGGACTTTTTTGCGCCCTTCATAAATCCGACTAACTCTGCCAGGTTTGAACCCGCCATCTTGGGATCCGGAGGCCGACACTCTACCACTGATTCACAGAGGCAACTACCTTGTAAATGACTTCACGTATTAGTAGGCAATATACCGTTTACGTAAGTAGTTCTCTTGTATTTCGGTTCCATACGTATATGAAGCCTGTTCATAATGAATCTTCACTTGCTGTCTTTATCAGGCAGATATTTATCGCAAGCTCCACTTCAGCAGCGAAAGAAAAGGGCAGTAACGGAGTGAGTGATTGAGTCAGTGAGTGAGTAAGAGTGAGAGAGAGAGGAGCTGACTCACACCCTTGTACTGATATTGAAATGTCATTAGTTGCGACCAAAAGACCTTACCGTTTGTCAAACTATTGTAGGAAATATTGTGAAGTATGTTTGAGCTATCTTTAGTTCCAACTAACTGCACAACATAAAATATCTTACGACGGTTATTCCCTACCTCAGTTAAATTTTAACTTGTATCGAACGTAGATTGCCATCATTAAAATAAAGGGAGGTCCATATACGTAAGAACATCACTGGACAGTTAAGTCACATGTGCCAAACACTGACAAAACATCTCGGTGTGTAATTTTGTGTTTTTCGTAGATTTTCGTGTTCTGTATAACTGCGACTACACTCACATTTATGACGCACAAATAACACTGAATGTAAAATAAACCAAGAAATGTTTGGATTTCATTTAATACTTCCGAGAAACTTCGTGCTGAATCACTAAAGATACCGCTCCATTATGTCCTGACAGTCTGCGTTTTGCTGCACCTGGAATTGCTCTTAGTCGGGAAGGCAGTTGCGGCGGATTTTATTCTATTAAAATAATCCGTCCAACTCCTTTCCGTCTTAGGGCCTTCTTTAATCTCCAGACAGAAGAAGATACAAGGATTCCTTAAGTAGGTATGTATGAGTACAGTCTTTACCACGAAGTGAGTAAATGCGTATTTATTTACTTATTTATTTAGACTTTCTTGTGAAGATAAAGATTATAATGATACGAAACGATGTTCACAAACGATATACCAAGCGAGTTGGCTGCAGCCGTTAGCTTGCATTCGGGAGATAATGGGTTCAGATCCGACTGTCGACAGCCCTGAAGATTACCTTCCTTGGTTTCCCATTTTCAGATCAACGAACTGCTGGGACTGTACCTTAATTAAGGCCACGGTAGCTTCCTTCCCATTCCCAGTCTTGTCTTATCCCGTCGTCGCCGTGAGAACTGAGTCGGTGCGACGTGAAACAAATAGCAACAAATATTATTACAAATATTAATCACCGGGCCAGATCAAATTTTGTAGTGGGTATATTAACCCTTCCAGGCACGCAACTAAACTGTTATACTGATTAATGGTAATCTGTGATATTCTTGTTTATTTATGACCAACTCCAACAATAGAAATATTTAAGCTCTTAGGACTTTTAAATCGCGAAATTACCATCGTTTCTATCCAGGCCAGCCGTGGGCTCATCAGCTGATTGCTACAACTTTTCAAGACGCTGGCGGCTAGTGCGCCGTTCAGACACCACTAGAAGCCCCGTGAGGGTGCACTAGGGGCAGCATGTGCCTCCACATGTGTAAATGCCTGCCTTTGGCCTGTATATCAACAACAAAGTTTATTTGAAATCAAAATCATGTTTTTTGAAGAAATGACTGGGATGAATTTGTCCCAATGTACCTCAAGGGTAACGAAGTGGCGCTATTTCAGGAAAAGCAAACTGCCATTAAAATCTGTTCCTCACAATTTTCTGCACACTGTATATATACAGAACCATTAGTAAGATCTCAAAAATTACATTTTAGTATGGTATTACCTTTTATGTACTGCCTTTAATGTTGTGACCTTTCAATTTCACCATTTTCTCGTCTGTTGCTTGTTTTTAGTGGGACTCTTAGCAACTTTAATTTAAGAGATCCATTGGGGTATTACTTTATAGGCACCATCGTGTAACTTACTGGGCTGTCTGGATGAGCCTCATCGTTTGAAAAATGCAAATACTTCCTTATTTATTCAAATCGATGAACAAGGATCACTCGAGACACGAAAGGAACTGGTCAGTCGGGTCTAGTTGACCAATAACTTCTAATTGTGGAATGATGTAATAACCCATCGTTATATTCCTGTCTAGAAAGGTTGTCAATTCTGCACAGGTGATGTCAAAAACAGAATCCACTGTTGAAATTTACTTCTTTGTATTGCCTCGACTATTTTAAATCGGGTACACTATTGTCCTTGGAAAGTCCAGGGTCCTTTCACTTTCAGAATATACTTTAGGCTGAGAATTTATACGAATGGACAAGTTCTTTGATTTCAACTGGTTTCGTGGACAATGATGTTGCCTTCAGTACCCTCTATTATAATGTGTATATCTGTGTGTGGATGTGGCCGGCATCACTACCTTCTTCTATGAAAAGCTGGTCTTCTTCATCGAGGGGGAGATCATCTTCAAACTCACTGCTCTCGGCTTGCAACACCTGCAGTTCTTCCTCACCCGTTAAAATAAATTCACGTTGTCGTGAAATTTTTATAAAATCAATAAGAAACAATTCTCTCATTTCTTTTGGGTAGTGCACGAGCATATGTTTTTGGTCATTACATAATAAACACAAAATCCATGTTATGTAGCTTCGAAAACTACTTGATCAATCTTATCTCTGTACATGTCTATAACTATAGGACTGAACATACACTATATTCTTACTTATAGTACATGCCAGATAGAATCATACATATATTACACGCGGACATCAGTTTACTAATCTTCAAATTGAAAGTTATTTACCTTTGTGGTACACAGGGACATTGGTGTCTCAATGACTAATTGTATTTAGAATTTAGAGAATTCCGTATGGATCTTGCCCTAAATTCTTGCAATATACTCTAAAATCTCCATTAGTTGAAAACATTAATTACTTTTGCATATAACAATTACTTTAACATAGAAAAAATGCTCAGGAATGCAGCACTTTCACCTGGCCCAATTACATATACATTGTCATTTCTATTACAGTGTTAACAATCAATAAGGGCAACACAAGCGACACCAGTAACTTATCCGTCATTAATGTATGCCCTGTTTAGGTTCATGTAGGTACCTAAAATGTGCGAATTAAGAAATAAAAAGTAAAATGAGACACATTAGTCCCTTGTACCTCAATGGAACTAACATAGCTCTAGTGAGCTGCAAAGTTCGAAAATTCGTTGTCTGAATACAAGCGCATGCAGAGAGTGAGTGTTCTCTTCCTTCGTGTATTGACACTTCTATTCCACGTAAATACTGGAAGAGTGTCTTATAAAAAGTACTGTGGGTCAAACGTTAATAGGTTTTTACAAACTTTGTTTGTTTACAATGTGATTTACGTCGCACCGACACAGATAGGTATTATGGCGACGATGGGATAGGGAAAGCCTAGCAGTGGGAAGGAAGCGGGCGTGGCCTTAATTAAGGCACATCCCCACTATTTGCTTGGTGTGAAAATGGGAAACTACAGAAAACCATATTCAGAGTGCCAACAATGGGAATCGAACCCACTATCTTCCCGATGCAAGCTCACAGCTGCGCGGAACTTACTGCATAGACAACTCACTTGGTTTTACAGACTTCATATAAATTACGACAGGGCTGATTGGGTCAGACAGTAGAGCACTGTTGTTCTGAATGCAAGCTGGCGGGTTCAACCCCGACTCTAAATGGTGGTAAATAAAGGTGCTCAAATACGCCAGCCTCGTGTCGGTAGATTTACTAGCACTTATAGGAACTCCTGTGGGACAAAATTATCATTATTATTATTATTATTATTATTATTATTATTATTATTATTATTATTATTATTATTATTATTATTTTACAACGAGTTTCATAGCCGACAATGTACGCTCTGTTCTCCTGTAAAGGCGTGATTTCAATTCCTGTCAGGATGTCTTAAAGATTTAGAAGCGATAGTTCGATCTCTAATGAGGAATATTACATTGTATGTTGGGTATTCAGCCCGAAGGCTGGTTTGATCCTCTGCAGCTCCGCCAACAGCTGTCATAAATAGCCTAGGCGTCACTGAAGAGGCGTACTAGGGAAATGAGGAGTGATGTAGTTTCCCGTTGCTTTCCTCACCGAGCCAGCCGTTGCTATTGCATATCAGTCTGCCAAGCCCACTGAAATGCATGCACCAACCGACCCTATGAGCGATATTTTCACACCATTCATAACAGGGACTGGCAGCATAAGGAATGGTATTACTAACATCACTCATACCTCAGTCACTTTCATATTCTCAAAGCCAAGGATGAGACTGAGACAGGTCAATGAAAGTAACAAATTTGATATAGCCCATACCAGAAGACATAGTGCACTGTAAACACTACATCTCGCCAGCAGACAAATTACTACCAGGTTAATTCCTGGGGGTTATATATATAGGCTAAAGATTCTATGCACTTCCTGCTAAGGTTAGAGGTAGTAAGCAAGTTGCTCTACGTCGCACCGACACACAGAGGTTTTATGGCGAAGATGGGAGACGAAAGGGCTAGAAGTGGGAAGGAAGCGGCCGTGGTCTTATTTAAGGTACAGCTCCAGCATTCGCCTGGTGTGAAAATGGGAAACTACGGAAAACCATCTTCAGGGCTCCCGACAGTGGGGCTCGAACCCACTATCTCCAGAATACTGGATACTGGCCGCATTTAAGCGACTGCAGCTATCGAGCTCGGTAGAGAGGTAGCAGAAGCCATGCACATTCAAGGTAGCTTCCTGTACACAAAAATAAAAAGGCTCGTAATGACGGAAGATTTAAACCACCATTGCGAAACAAGTACAGTAGCATGTAACTTGCAAGTTTACATGTTTAAATGACCTTAAGTACCGCAACTACAGTCATGTGATCTCCTATTTCACGTAGAATTCGAACCACAGTGATGTGACGATTGTTATTTCAAGAATTCCACATCATTTGGCTGGAATTTAATATTTTAGTGCTTTGCCTATCACGGTGCTGCTCTAATGGTTAGGCCGCTGTACAGTTAGCACAATTATATTAACTTAAATTGGAATTGCGACCAAAATTCTTAGTCATAATTGGTGATCGAAAGCAAGATCTCCAAATTACTACGTGTGTGTGTATAGCTCTGGATATCGTCTCTAGCTTCTTACCAAAGTGTTTGCAGTTCAAATATTGTCCGGTTATATGACTAAATGGTTAAGCGTACTGGCCGCTAGTCACAGGGGCCTTGGTTTGATTTCCGGCAGGGACGGGAATTTTAACCTTAATTGGTTAAGTCCCCTGCCACGGGGACTCGGTGTAGGTGTCGTCTGCATCATCATTTCATCCTCATCACGGCGCGCAGGCCATCTACGGGTGTGAAATAGAAAGACCCGCATGTGGCGATCCGAAGTCCTTGGACACATCCTGGCACTAAAAGCCATACGGCATTTCAATTTCAGTTCAAATCCATATCACAGCAAATGAGAATTTCAAGAATAACTCTGTCGACATTTAAGCGAAAGGGGTCGAACGATGAATAAAGACAGATTTACTAAAAATAATAATATTTTTAACGTTCTACTAAATACTTTACGGTTTTCGGAGACGCCCAGATTCAGAAAGTTTGTCCCGCACCAGTTTTTTTACGAACCGACAAATCTGCTTACACGAGGCTAACATAGTTAAGCATTTTCAAATTCAGCCGGACTGAGCCGGAATTGAACTTGTCAATATGACAGCAGATTTACGTTCTACTCTATCGAGTATGGAAGATTTTGCTCATCGGTCATATGTGGCTATAACGTCTGCTCTGCTGCATAGGGCCTAAAGTTGCAAGAGGAGATTGATCCGAAGGAAAACGTCGTTGTGCTTGAATTTCTGACAAGGTACTGGCCATATTCCCTTTGTGAGACTTAATTTACTCGTAAAATACATGCAACTAGTGACGAGCTAAAAACCTCTTCGAGATGCCAGTAGCATTGCTTAAGAAGTTGCTGTCTGTGTAAACATATGTATTCGTCTTCGTGAAAGTGTCGAAATTTGAAAACTCCGTGAGTGTATTGCGCGTAACTGTTCCATGAACAAGGGTGATGTAGTCAATTGACATAGTCACTGGATTCTCACTAAGGCTGCTGCATTTCGGATTCCGGCAAGTTCACGTGGAATTTAAAAAATAAAAATCATGCCCCTGTGCTTCGTATTCCATGTAAAACTGAGGGTCCTTTGGCTATTGTCACAATATCAACAGTCATCTAAAATTTCAAGCTTCATTTTTGTTTGTTTCGTGTACTCTTATGATAGGCATTTTGGGTCAAAGGGTGAGGAAGTGAGGAATTATTTGGACGCAGCATAGCTAAACTAAACATAATTAAAGAAGTAACTACATTCCAAATTAAATACGGTACGGTAAGGGTGTAATCTGCCCAAAGGCAGGTCCGAACCTCCGCAGAGGTGTCCTGAGCCGGAGTTTACGTGCGGTAGGGTGGCCAGTTCCTTTCCGCTCCTCCATTCCCTCCCCCCCCCCCCACCACCAACAGTGCGTGGCAACCCATCCAAATCTTGACCACGCCCAATGTTGCTTAACTTCGGAGATCTCACGGGATCCGGTTTTTCAACACGGCTACGGCCGTTGGCTCCAAATTAAATGAACTCTGTTATTTGTAGTTTCAGCGTTTGAAATGGATAGTTACGAGAGTTACGTTAAGTTCCTCGATACAGTTTTATCAGATCGAATAAACACTACACTAAGTGATCGAGGCTGCTAACCGTGATGTCCCTAACTACAATAACAAGAAGGACAACTGAATATTTCTCGGCACTGTGAAAGCGATAGACGTACCATATAATTAGACATTAGGTTATCTTTTATCAGAATTGGCGCTACCTGCTTCTTCATGGCAGAAATACTGCAAAGAGTTTTATTAGTTGTCTCCTCAAACCAGAAAATCACGTACGTATTTCTGTACATGATGATTTATATTTGAAACAGCAATCAGAAGCCTACTTTCTTTTTATACAGGCCAATTTCGTCATTAAATGTACTGGTATTACTTCATCCTTGCCAGTCGTGGTACATCAGACTTCAAAATGATGCCTGTTCGAAACATGTACCGTTAAAAATTTCCATTTACAGTTGGGAAAAGGACAAATCTTTTTTCCTAACTTCTACGTTTTAAATGCTTTTGTTCAGGAAACTTATATGTTTCCAGCAATTTGATTGAAATGAGTAATTGTCCACTGAAAATTACTCTACGTAATGCATCGTTTTGGATGCAGTACGTACTACCTTGCTGTGCCAGGACTACACGTCACACTCTTTGCCCAATGCACGCAAGTGACCGAGCTCGATAGCTGCAGTCGCTTAAGTGCGGCCAGTATCCAGTATTCGGGAGATAGTAGGTTCGAACCCTACTGTCGGCAGCCCTGAAAATGGTTTTCCGTGGTTTCCCATTTTCACACCAGGCAAATGCTGGGACTGTACCTTAATTAAGGCCACGGCCGCCTCCTTCCCACTCCTAGCCCTTCCCTGTCCCATCGTCGCCATAAGACCTGTCTGTGTCGGTGCGACGTAAAGCAACTAGCAAAAAAAATGCACATATGTGCTTATGCACAAGAAGGAATTCCTTTCCTATCAAATAGCTGAAGTAAATTTAATTAAACTCAACCTGTGACGGTACAGCCCGCTATGGATTTGCGTCTGCACTAACAAAACAGATTGTGTTCAAGAAGTGTGCCTTTGATGACTTCCTCAACTGCACTGCTTGACTTTCTTGATCTAGATTTCAGGTGACCTCAGTGGACTTCGTGAAGCTAAATGAATAATATTTGGGAACACACATCGCGATTGAAACTACTTGAAGAATCGGGAATCGAACCCGTGGCCTCTAGCTAAAAGACTAGGAGACTACTCTTACGCTACGGACCTGTTTGCAATAGTATGGTATTTTTTATATAACATAGTCCGATCCAACTTTGATCTAACGCTGACCATTCAGCCAATGAGTCGGACTTTTTCATTCTTCACAGTACAGTGTAAACACCGGAACACTTGTGGGATAATATATTACACTGACATTTTTGTTGCCCAATTTGAAAAAAATTACACAATTTATACATTAAAAAACCACTTTTAAGGACATAAATATTACATCCCATCAGAACACTATTGGTTGATCAAACACCTCTGTTGTATTGAAAACGCTTATGAAAATTTTTTACACGTTCCCGGCCGACAATGTGAAGCGTACGAAAGTTTCTTACATCCAAGCGATCACTAATGAAAACTCCTTATCACTGTCCACACCTTACGGAATATCTTCAACGTAAAACTTTCCCGTCTTGCCGCCTTGCAAATCGGTACATAAACCGAAATCATAATAGCTACCAACAACTTCGCATGCTGAGGTCAGACAAGCTTTAATATTGGCTCGTTCACATACAACATTTTGTGTCGTAATGCACATCGTACAACAAATACTATTAGTCCCTCGCTTGTGGTATGAAATACCGACTATGTCCAACTGTTGGAGCCGGGCTGAATGGCTCAGGCAGTTGAGGCACTGGCCTTCTGACCCCAGCTTGGCAGGTTCGATCCTGGCCCAGTTCGGTAGTATTTGAAGGTGCTCAAACACGTCAACTTCGTGTCGTTAGATTTCCTGGCACGTAAAAGAAATACTGCGGGACTAAATTCCGGTACCTCGGTGTCTCCGAAAACCGTAAAAGTAGAAAGTGGGACGTAAAGAAATTCTTCTTCTTCTCCTTCTTAAACATTGATAAATATTAATAATTAATTTATTATTATTATTATTATTATTATTATTATTAGTATTTAATAATAATAATAATAATAATAAGAATAATGATAATAATAATAATAATAATAATAATGTAAGCCTCCGTGGCTCAGGCGGCAGCGCGCTGGTCTCTCACCGCTGGGTTCTGAGGTTCAAATCCCGGTAACTCCATGTGAGATTTGTGCTGGACAAAGCGGAGGTGGTACATGTTTTTCTCCGGGTACTCCGGTTTTCCCTGTCATCCTTCTTTCCAGCAACACACTCCAAAATCATTTCATTTCATCTGTCATTCATCAATCATTGCCCCAGAGGAGTGGGACAGGCTTTGGCAGCCGACACAAATCCTATCCTCGCCGCTAGATGGGGCTTCATTTATTCCATTCCTGACCCGGTCGAATGACTGGAAACAGGCTGTGGATTTTTTAATAATAATATTCAACAATTGAACATATTCATCTGAAAATATAACTAAGTCCTGAAGAATGAATTCAACTTTTTATTACATTTCTATATCACGCGGCCAATAGACGAGGAGTCTACCTCCGGATTCAAAGGAAAGGAGGGTTTATTTTTCAGGAGCTGGTCCTTTTATGTATTTTACAAGTGACGCCGTGAGCGAGCTTTTAAACAAGAGGAAATTTTCTACTTCGTCCCAAGCAGCACTCTGCTGAGCTGGTAACTTTTCTATCACAGGGTCTCACAATATCTCTTCATGCGTAGCAATAAAAAGTTTAATCGTAAATTAAGCTTTAATACTTTAAATATGGAAAGCGTCATGTGAAAAATTTCCTCACCTCCTCCATGGAGGCATCCATAGGTTGTCTTGTCACATGGATTTCTAGACACTAAAATACTGTGCCATGAAATAACAGCAATAAGTTAATGCTTCATGTCTTTAGCTGATAATTTAGTTTAATCAATATTCTTCAATCTCTACCGTTTTAATTTTATTTATTGCCTAATAATCAGCGCTCTTTCTGGGGGGAAAATAGCGTTCTTGTGCAGATAAAGGCACATCACAGACGCTGCCATTGGCTGTAATCCAAGCAATGGATTATTTTTATTTGGATTATTTATGCACAGGCCGAAGAAAAGTAGAAACAATGTTTCTGTCTCTCACTCAACGTCCATAGAGAGTTGTGAAATGGAGTAATAACATCTCCTCTCGATTCTACTCCATAGACAATTGAGTTCAGTACATTTTCTGTATTAATAAACGTTATCATTTATCGCACACTTTGTCTGTCCGTCTGTCTGTTTCTCTGTCTATCTCCCGTACACACACATGGCTGTATGTACTCCTGGGACAACAAATAACTCATTTCTATCAATGGTATTTTCAACTAACATGGAATATCATGTACAAATCTGGGCACAATGCTTTTTTGAAAGTGAAACTTCATTACATTATGTGGAAATAGCATAAATTCAAGAACAATGCTCTTCCCTTAAACTGTTTCTGTGCTGTTCTCGGATTAAGTGTGTTATTACAGTACCATTCAAATGCATACACGTTTGAAGCGCATTCTCCATGTTAAACGATGTTATACTACCGGCGCAAATTATCAACGTAAATCTGTAATATGATCATCTGTATTATTTACAGTCTTCCCAGTGGAATTAACAATAATAATAATTGTACCAGGCGGTACACCTCCACGCCGCTAAATCAAATATTGCGCCAGTTGAAACTTCTCTACAGGAGAACGCCTGAACTTTAACCAACTGTACTAATTCAAAGGTTTCTTGGAAGATGTCACTACCGTAAATTCTGAAGTGTTCTGAACTGTGTGTTTGTTTGCTCCATATCAAGAAATTTGAACATTCTCTAACAGATGTCTCTACCGAAACTAATATAGCACTCTGGTGTAAAGGCATGTACCTTCCTGAAGAAATTTTGTATTCATAAGTTTTGTCTTAACTAAATTTTGTTCTGTCAGTTGTAGGTTGGCAATATAATCCTTTCTTTCCACCTGTTTTGAATGTAGCCAATCAGGAATTTCTGTAATTAATTTTTCACCAATAAGGTGTTTCTTCTTCGTCTGGTGTATTAGTTTTTGCTGTTATCCAACAAAATTTTGTGGGCGGGTTGTAATCATTCATGAACCGTCTCGAATTTTCCGCGAGGGTATATAAACTGCTGATTTTCGTGTCTCGGGGCCACTTCAGTAACATCTCTCCTAGTGTGATTATGTAGCAGTGGGCGGGAAGCGCCTCTTTCTTCGGGCAGCAGTTCATCTATAAGGTAATGGCAATTTTATAACTTCATTTCTTGCTAGCTCAGCATTTTAACCCGCGGGGCAGGTTCGAAACCTTTCTAATGTAACCTATCTTTAAAATGTAATAGACATTTGGTAAATTTTGGCTCTTTAACTATAAATTGGGATAGAGAGTGCCTAACCCTCTCGAGCTCCCACTCATATTGTTCTGAGGTGACTACGTTTTCATTTCCGTTTTTCCTCCCTTCGTAATGTAAATAAGCTTTCTTATCGTGTCACCTCCGTAGTATGGGATGGCCAAGTAGGTTTTAAATATTTATTAGGAGTGCAAGCTACGCCTCCATTCAACTCAGAATTTTGGGCCATGTAATTGACCTGTTTCTTTACTGAATAGGCCTCAGTAGGTTGGGTATTATTACCCCTGTTCTTGTGTGCCTGGAGGGCAGATTGAAGGTGGAGTTTGGTGTGGCCTTTGAATAGGCTTGAACTTTGAGAGCGGGTTTGCTCTTTCTTAAAAGTGGATTTTCTGTGTGCCTCGAGGAGGCTTTACTGGGTAATTGGGAGCAAGTGCTCCTTGGCATGATTGGGGTTTTCTGCCCCTTTGTTGAACCTTGTACATAGGTAAAGTTGGGCTCATTGCTCAAGGATTGTGAGTCTGGGGCTCGAAGCCCAAAACCAGTAACAAACTGTAATTGTACTTTCTTAATTTGTTGATATGCTACTGGGTGCCTGTTGTACTTGTTATTTCTTGATCTTGAAAAGAAAATATAACCTTTGTTAAATTTTAAATTAACTCTAATTTCGTAGTTGAGACCTATTCCACCCAGCACCTTCTTTCACCTCTGCTGGTCCACCAAAACTCCGTAACAATAATAATAATAATAATAATAATAATAATAATAATGAAAAATGAAAACCTGCAACCTGTTTTCCAGTCAATGACCGGGTCAGGGATGGGATGAATGAAGCCCCCAACTTGCGGCGAGGATAGGAATTTTGCCGGCTGCCGAGGCCTGCCGCACCCCTCTAGGGCAATGATTAACGACTGGCAGATGAAATGAAGTGATAGTGGAGTGTGTTTCTGGAATGAAAGATGACAGGGAAAACCGGAGTACCCGGAGAAAAACCTGTCCCGCCTCCGCTTTGTCCAGCACAAATCTCACATGGACTGAACGGGATTTGAACCATGGTATCCAGTGGTGAGAGGCCGGCGTACTGCCGTCTGAGTCACAGAAGCTCTCCAATAATAATAATAATAATAATAATAATAATAATAATAATAATAATAATGTAAGCCTCCGTGGCTCAGATGGCAGCCGTCGGCCTCTCAAAGCTTGGTTCCGAGGTTCTAATCCCGGTCACTCCATGTGAGATTTGTGCTGGACAAAACGGAGGCAGGAATGGTTTTTTTCAGGGTAATCCGGTTTTCCATGTCATCTTTCATTCCAGCAACATTCTCCATTCTCATTTCGTAACATCTATCAGTCATTAATAAATCACATCGGGAGTGGCGACCCCATTGTACTAATAGCCTGTATATGGTTCATTCATTACATCCCTGACCCGGTCAAAGACTGGAAAACAGGTTGAAGGTTTTCATTTTCAATAATAATAATAATAATAATAATAATAATAATAATAATAATAATAATAATAACAATAATTCTCACTAACTAAATTTACAGTTCTCGGAGACGCCAAGGTCACGGAATTTTGACCCACAGGAATTATTTGACGCGACAGTAAATCTAATGACACGTGACCGGCATACTTGAACACCTTCAAATACCACTGGACTGAGCCAGGATCGAACCTGCCAAGTTGAGCTCAGAAGAACAGCGCTCTACCGTCTAAGCTGCTCAGCCTGGCAGCTAGTAAGTGAAATTTATATTGCAAATCTCTCTGGTGTCAGTTATCAGACACAAGTTTAAACATAGCTTCAATTTTTTTTTTTTTTTTTTTTTTTTTTTTGCTATTTGCTTTACGTCGCATCGACACAGATAGGTCTTATGACGGCGATGGGATAGGAAAGGCGTAGGAATGGGAAGGAAGCGGCCGTGGCGTTAATTAAGGTACAGCCTCAGCATTTGCCTGGTGTGAAAATGGAAACCACGGAAAACCATCTTCAGGGCTGCCGACAGTGGGGTTCGAACCCACTATCTCCCGATTACTGGATACTGGCCGCACTTAAGCGACTGCAGCTATCGAGCTCCGTTTAAACATAGCCGTAGGTTGCGGATAGGCGGTAGAACAACGTACTTTGTACAGTTCGTTGATCAAGGCACGTCGAAGGGAGCCCATAGAATATGTTCTCAGTGCCGTCACAACAAGGACACTTGACCCCAGCAAAAGGAGGGAGTTGAGAGAGACGGCAAGAGGTAGAAACTGCGTGGGGGTGTATTGTAGCAGCGAGGGGCAGCTGGAAACTGACAAAGCAGAGACCGCGATATGCAATCTCCCTTTTGACAATATTAGGCTCTGTCACAGATCTTGATATAAAGTAAGGATATCAGCACGGAACAGCAGTAAACGCCAGTTGAGTTGTGTAAGAGATTAGAGCGTGCCTGCTGTCTCAAGGTTGTGGGATCAAATGCCCACAGAGGGGTTTATTGAAGAATTGATTAAACTAAAATTAAATCACCAGCTTAAGATATGAAACATTCGCTTAATGATTGTATTTCATATAATTTCGGGTGGCTATTTCTAGCCGAGTGCAGCCTTTGTAAGGCGGACCCTCCGATGGGGGTGGGCGGCATCTGCCATGTGTAGGTAACTGCATGTTATTGTGGTGAAGAATAGTGTTATGTGTGGTGTGTGAGTTGCAGGGATGAAAGTTAATGAAAGTTAAAATCCCCGACCCGGCCGGAAATCGAACCCGGCACCCTCTGAACCGAAGGCCAGTACGCTGACCATTCAGCCAACGAGTTGGACATTGTATTTCATGATAGAGGCTTACTGGGACGTTTCGTAACCTCTTTTCAGAGAAAAATTCCGGTACTCTGACTTATACCCGACAACAGTTTAATTACATTGAAGAAGCACGATTCGTATTCTTATATTCTTATACTTACTCTCTTGCCCCTCGTCTTAGATTATCTGTGGAGAATCCTACTTACTACTCTGTTTTAGCCTTTTGTAACTTGCGGGTCAATTCTTTTAATTGAATGAGTTTTCAACCGTTATTGGACAAATGAGGGAAAATTGCGCAGTATACGGACACTTCTGTCTGTAGACATCAATACATATTACTTCTTAGCAGTTATTATACACTGCTGTTTGTAGAAAGTGAAACACCAAGACTGAGAGCTGTGATCACAATGCAATTTATTCCACATATTAGGGACATGACAAGACACAAATGATTACAATTACAGAACTGTACATGTACGGTGACAGTGGAAATTCAGTACGGCGTAGCGCCACAACGCGCTGCAATCAGAGCCACTAGACATTGTGGCTTGCAATCAAAGAGCACCTGAATATGCTGCTGGGGAATGCTCTGCCACGCGGTTTGTAGGCGCGTCCATAAATAATCAACAGTGGCTGCAGGAGGACCTGAACGAACAAGGTGCCGACCGACCATATCCCAGACATGTTTAATGGGTGACATATCCGGTGAACGGGCAGGCCAGGGAAGCAGTGGTATCCGTCGTTCTTCGAAGAAGGTTTGCACATTCCTCGCCACATGCGGCATTGTCCTGCTGGAATATGGCGTCTGGAATGGCCTGCAGGAGGGGCAATGCCTCGGGCTGTCAAACCTCCCTGATGTAGCGGTAGCTGTTCAGATTGCCCTCAAGACGTAGGAGGCGAGATCGCATGTTATAGGCAATTGCGCCCCAAAACATCACACTTGTGCGTTTGTCCGCTGTGCCGCTCAACAATACAGTCTGCCTGATGGCATTCACCACGGCGGCGTCTAACGCGTATGCGACCATCACTGTAGGACACGTTGAAGCGGAACTCGTTCGAAAACACGACACTTTGCCACTCAGCCCGCCAGTGTCAGAGTTCTCGTGCCCATTGCAGTCTATGGCGTTGGTCGTTGCTGGTCAATGGAAGCCGGCGCAATGGCATGCGTGCCACCAGTCCGGCCCTCAGAAGACGGCATCGAACCGTCGATGCAGACATGCCCACAGCCGTTGCAGTGCTTCAACATCGAGCCAACACCGTGGACAAAGCTGTTCTGTCCGTTACGGCCAAGCGGACAAGATGGCGGTCACCTCGCGCTGTGGTCACATTGTGTCGTCCAGTACCCTGTCGGCGCTGTGTACAGCCCTCTTCTTTCCACTGGTTCCACATACGCCCCACCGTTGAAGCAGCGTACCCTGTACGAGCCGCAATATCACGGTACGACAGACCCATCCACCGGAGCCCTATCATTCTGCCCCGTTCGAACGCACTCACATGCTGATATTCCCTTCTGTGATGTCGGCGAGACATAGTGGCACTTATGTACACGTTTCTACTTCGTATGACGGCTCCACACTGACTGAGCGTTGCGTAACACTGCCCTGACCGGTCACACACAGAAGGGCACTGCAGGGCCTACGTGCACGCCATCTCTCTGCAATTTTAAACACTTATTATGGTTCCACTGTTCTACACGTCCTCTGATTTTGGCGTGCTTCAGACCATTGCTTCTGAGTGTTTCACTTTCTACAAACAGCAGTGTACTACTACTTTGGTGAAATTATTCTTCGTATAGATGAATATCGTTCGTATACGCATCTTGTACGTTCTATTGACACGGATATAGTCGATATAGGTATTGAAACACTAATCGTTGGAAATACTCAGTAGTTTACCAACGAAATTCGTTATATCTTGAAATCCTAAGTCAGAAATGTTGAAAATGTAGATGTACATAATGTTTCGAAATTAGATTTGCAAACTCAGAGCTCTGATGGTGAAATACTTCTTAAACAAGTTTCCTTTAGGGAGCAAATGAGCACTCGAAGAGTTACGAGGCCTACTGTGCATATTGTCGCTCATGCTCGGAGCGAACTTCCTATAGGCCTACTCAGTATCTTCCTTTCACCTGACTCAGAATTATACTACTTCCCAGTGGGAAATATTCCTGTAGAACGTCATGGAAATGATCTAATATGATGAGTTACTAAAAATGCGCATAGCATGCAGATCTGCCGTCTGGTTTTTGTCATCTTTCACTGATTTCTTATGTTTTCCTATTCCTTTCTGTTTTTTTTTTTTTTTTTGGGTTTCAATTATTAGGAATGTCTATGTAATTCACTAATTAACTTTCAATTAACTAATTACCTTAACCTCTTGCTATATGATTGGCTGGTTAATTAAATACCGTAATACCTTGTTATTGTAAAACGATCTATTAGAGCCTATGCTTCCTTAAGGAATGCGTAAGAGGACTTCAACAAACTATCTCAGAGTATTTCGGTCTAATTTACATCCACCTAGTATAGCATATTATAGCAGACAAACTGAATGAATTAACTTACTTGCTGGTTCACCGGGACCACCTGTAGTATCTCAAAACATTTCGACAATTTCACTTACCAAACACCTTTTCAAGATCTACAAATGGCGTATAGGGGACTAGCCCATCTTTATTCACTCTTCTAAGATTAGATATTCATTTAGTATAGCTTCATGTGTTGCTACGTACTGTAGCTTCCGAAATCAAAAGTTCGGCTTCATTTAGTCTTTCAGTTCTCCGGTAAGTTTAACAACATGTTTTCTGGGGAAAGTTGCTTGTTTCCTGGCAATGTTATGCTTGACGAGATGGTTATTATTAACTGATAACTCCTTTTTTTTCCTGTATGCTCTAAAATATTAATTATATTCAGGTAGTCGGGGGTATTAAGATTCCAGTTTCTTGGGTAAATGGTCAGCGTATTGGCTTTCAGTTCGGAGATTCCGGGCCATACCATGTATTTTTAGCTGCGTGTCGTTAATTTCTCTACTTCGGGCGCTGGGTGTCTGGGTTTGTCTTAATACACGCCTCCATTTACAGACAGAGCATCATACTACCAACCAACGCATACACACTAGTGAATGCATCCCTTTTAATAGTGTTGGCATCAGAGAAGGCATACGAATATAAAACTGGGCTTAATTTATAGTGTCGGACCCAAATAATTGGGAAATGGTTTGGAAAAGGAAGATGATGTCGAGAGAATTACATTATACTGGTGCAGGCTTTCATGGCCGATGTCAATCGACAAGCTTCGATTGTTCTACGGGTTATTAAGTCCTGTAGATATTTTGGAAGTGTTGACGTTTCGTGGCCACTGTGGTAGCCCTTGTCAAGTCGAAATAATACAGACTGGTATGTGGCGGTTCTTTTAACATATCTGAAGGCTAGGTGGCGGCGTCACCATCTACTTCCCTCTCTCTCGTATTGTTGTTACTGAGGCCTGCGCAGTGCGACTTAAAATATATTTTGTCGTGCCTAAGAGACTCTCTGAAAGGGAGCAGGAGTACCCCAGTCAATCTGAAGTGTACTTATAACTTTATTTTGAGGCTGGAAGTGAGAAGGAGTAATAGCAAATCTGTACTTGTAATCATAATGACATTTGTATGGAGCAGGTAAGAAAACCTCATCTGCATTGTCTACCAAACTTTTCACGTCATATCCGATGCGACATGAAACATGCATGTACGTAACTGCTGTATTATGTAACTCAGTTCTCGGTACATGTCGAGCCTGCATTATGTCACCAGACACGCCGTATACTTATTACATGCATTTGAATATTTTAAATATTATTTATTTTTAGGAACTAATTTTACGTGTGTTAGTACGAAATCAAGAGTAGTATGACACAGCCTGTGTTTGCACATTTTATGTGCAGTATGAACTCGATAATCCCAAGGACGCAGTAGTCCGAGTTACTTATCTGGGTACCTGTTGAATCCCAGTGCGACCGTGTTCGCTTCTTTGAAATGCAGGCAGCTACGTACAAAGCGTACACCACAGTCAAGCGAGAACACACTCGACACAGGACAGGAGCAGTGACGTCCGATTGTGACTACGGAGCCCTCCTCGCACCATTCAATGTGATTGGAGTAGAGTACAGTAAAAGACATTATAATCGCAAGAAAAAAACAACCTTTTAAAAATAACCGGATTTGTCTTACAGTGAGCTCGACATTAATAGACACGATTTTAGTTAAGAATAAAACTGACATGTTACAAGTTTTGTGTTACGGTTAACAAATATACGGGGTTGAAGCGTGCAAGCTACTATTTTCAATCTCGTGGATGGGAATGGCGGAATTTCCACTAAGAAAAGTAAAATTCCTGTCAGTCATACATTCAATGAAACGTAATATACACTAGTGTCCAAAAGTTAAGCATAAGTTACAAGTAAGCAGGGCAACAGGAAATCGACCGCAAATCGCACGACATATGCACCTACCAAACTTACGTGTTCGCTCTGTATAGGAAATGAGTATTCTGTGCTTTGACTAGCGGCGTAACCGCAAGGTAAAAATAGCCAGTGCCTGCGCCCCATATTCATTCAGTCGTGTTTTCCCTGTTATAGTGTGCGGAGTGTAGTCTCGTGGTGAACGTGACAACATAATGGCACAACGACGCCATTTGGACCCCGTTATGCAGGGTACAATACTCGGCCGCCTGGAAGCAGGCCAGACACAAACCGAAGTCGCCATATCCTTGAATGTGCCGCAAAGTGTCATTTCCAGGCTTTGGAGACGATTTCGAGACACAGGAAATGTTAGTCGTACGCCAGTACCAGGTCGATCAAGTATAACCACCCCACAGCAGGACCGATATCTGGCCTTAACCGCCCAATGAAATCGGAGTGCACCTGCAAGACAATTGTCGGCGGAGCTTGCAGCCATCTCAGGGGTTGCCGTTTCCCGACGAAATGTGTACCGGAAGCTCAGAATAGCAGGGCTGTTTGCCCGACGTCCAGCGGTGTGCATCCCGCTCACTCCAGCATAGAGACGGGCCCATTTACTGTGGAGCCTTCAACATCGAAACTGGACCATGAATGAATGGAGGCATGTGCTCCTCACAGATGAATTCTGCCTCAGTTTATGGAACAAATCCCGTCGCAAATTAATCTGGAGGGAACCGGGTAGCCGATACAACTACAGGAACATAGGGAACGGGACCAGTATGGTGATGGTGGCGGCGTCATGATGTGGAGCGGCATCATATTGAATGACCGTACGGACCTGCGCATCTTCATGGGTGGTCCGAGGAACACTGATAACGCTCTGAGATACAGGAATGAGATACTGAGACCACATGTTCTACTCTTCAGAGGTGCGGTTGGTCCAGACTTCCTTTTAATGGACGATAATGCCCGACCGCACCGCGCTGCTCTGGTGGATGAATTTCTGGCTGGGGAAGACAATCATCACATGGACTGGCCAGCGGGGTCTGCGGATCTGAATCCTATAGAACATGCCTGGGATGCATTAGGGAGGCAAATTGCATCCCGTCAGCCTCCTCCAAGACCTTCGCTTTGCCCTTTCGGAGGAATGGGATCGACTGCCACAAGAGCTCTTGGACAATGTGATAGAGAGCATGCCACGTCGCTGCGAAGCATGTGTGGCCATTAGGGGTATCCATACACCTTATTAACAGCATATTCTGTTGTGGAAGATGTTGCCAAGTTTTGTTAGTTGTTATCAAAGGTGTACCTTAGCTGTCAGGACCTTTCTTTCACTGCTTTCTTGGACAAGTTGTGTGACATATGGTGTGTGATTCAGCTTCCGTTTGTTCAGCAATCCGTCTGACATACCTATCAGGCGGTATGGCCTCGTTTAGCGATTCCGCTTAACTTTTGGACACTAGTGTACCCCACATAGTTAAACAAATTAATGCTTGATTTTGTGCGGTGTTGTAATGCTATGTGACTTTCCCTGTTCCTTGAGTTTCTGAAAATAGTATTCGAAAGTTATCATCAAACGTCCCTTGATAATAGTTAGCCTATAAATAGCGAGTGACCGGGCAAGTTGGCCGTGCGGTCAGGGGCACGCGGCTGCGAGCTTGCATCCGGAAGGTAGTGGGTTCGAATCCCACTGTCTGCACCACTAAAGATGGTTTTCCGTGATTACCCATTTTCATACCAGGTAAATGCTGGGACTGTACCTCAATTAAAGCCACGGCCGCTTCCTTCCAACACCTAAGCTTTTCGTCTCCCATCTTCGCCATAAGACGTATCTGTGTCGGGACGACGTAAAGTAAATTTTTAAAAATTGCTGTAACTCATTAACTGTTAATGTATGACCTAGACGACAGAAAACGTGCAAGTCGATTTCCCGAGAAATATTACAAATTCTTCTCCTAAAACAGCTAATATCGGCAACCGAGCAGTATACTTATACCGAAGAGATACAAGGAAATAACGATTAGTGACTTATCTATATAAATAAAAATGAATCGCTAAATGTGTTGCTAAGCGCAAAACTCGGGAACGGCTGGACCAATTTGGCTAATTCTTTTTTCAAATATTCGTCGAAGTCCCAGTAAGGTTTTTACGGAGAGAAAAATTGGAAAAAAATGCCGGGGAAAACGTAAAAGCCCCATTTCTCTTTTTCCATTCAAACTGTTCGTCTCTCTTTCCTTCTCCCTCGTTTGCGCTTTGCGTTGTCCTCCTCTAATCCAGCGCGTTTGCCAATTGTCCGTAAATCTCAATGTTATCGGTTAAAATGGGTGTATATCGGATTATGTACAAAATTTAAAGCCGCATTTCATGCCGTTAACAAGAAAAGGTTTACAAAATAATTGAGTGTGAAAATGTTAATATAATGGAATGTTATCTCAAATGCAAAATCTTCATTGCATAGAACTTATCATGTCATAACTCCTATGTTATATCCACTATATTTGTAATTTTTTTCACTGCTGGTAAAGGAACATTTCAGTTCGACGTAGATAAGTTCGTTTTTAAATTTAAATGAAAAGAACATGCACTATTTGTGTTTCTTTTCAGTCATGTTCAGAGATTTTTATGTGCAGGCACGAAAAAGTCAGTCGCTGGGCAACTTCTTTGCTATTGAATTTGCATTTTTGGGGGGGAGGTGTCAAAGCGAGGCATATGGTCTTCAGATATGGAAGTTATTTTTAAAGCAAACCTCAAGTCCTTATGTCGCTTAGTTCTCAGTTTGTGACAGGAAGAATGTTTCCTTGGATTTAGGTTTCGCACGGGCTGGCTGTGTGTCTGGCTGCCTCGACTGCCGGTACGGATCTCCCAAACATCGCTCTCCAGACAGTCGCATGCAGAGTCGTGTTTTGTTATAGTTGGAGACCTTTGTCTACCCTGATTATTTTTAAATCTTCGCTTCTCAACAAACAAGTTCATCGATTTCTTTGGTTGATTGGTTTATTTTGTGTGTGCTTCCATGTACAGTATACTCATTTCAAGACTCATGCCGCCTATAAGACGCGGGCGGAGCAACTTCGGTCGAAGAACTAGAAATGCTACAAGCCAAGCTAATTTTCAGTCTAATCGGACTGCACAACAACGTGAAGAGCGAAATGAAACTGAAAGGATTCGAATATCACAAACCCGTGCAGCGCGTCGTTCAGCTAATAATCTTCCAAGTTCGAATCGAGCTGCTTTCAGTTACCATGTTTCAGTTGACTACAGTGCCTACCAATGCGTTGCTATTGGTTCTATACACTCAGTTTGCCAAAATTGTAAGACATTGAAATACAAAAATAAAGCCGCTGGATTGTGTTGCGCAAATGGCAAAGTGAAATTAGTGCCATTGATTCCATCACCAGATCCATTGTACTCATTAGTTTCAGGTACAGGAACAGATTCCATACATTTCCTTACAAATGTCCAAAAATATAACAACTGCTTTCAAGTGACTTCATTTGGGGCAACAAATGTACTTTGGGACAATTCCATGCTAACTTTCAAGGTAACACATAACATTGCTTTATTTTAACATATAACAAACAGACTTGCTTCGTGTATTTTACTTTATTTTTTAGTTTTTTTTTGACAAAAATAATAACCTGTCCTTCTTAATTTATAGATTTTTGAACTCGCTGGATTTGCCAGGATTGCCGCCTCACATTCTTGAATTAAAGGTCGGATCAGTGGTCATAATGTTACGAAATATCAACCAACCGCGTCTTTGTAATGGCATACGGCTAGCGGTGAAAACATTACTGAACAACGTGATCGAAGCAACCATTCTAACGGGGAAGTATAAATGAGAAGACGTTTTGATAGCACGCATCTCTATGATTCCGACTGTCATACCATTTAAATTTAAACAACTGCAGTTTCCAGTGTGGGTCGTTTTTGCTATGACCATAAAAATATCCCAGGGGCATTCATTGAGTGTTTGCAGCATTAATCTTGAACACCCATGTTTCTCGCATGGCCAATTGTATGTTGTCTGTTCCCATGATGGAAAACCACCAACTTTGTTTGTTTACGCGCCATGTAATCAAACAAAAAATATCATGTACCTTAAAGCTTTACAATGAAAAATATCTTCATAGTGTTCATTTGAATCAGTGTTTTCTATGATAGTTCTTTCCTACGAAGAAAGAGGAGTAACTTTTGCCAAATATGTAGATGGCTATGAATAGTTATTGTTCTCAGTGGTGTATGTAGCAAAATAATAATTATTTAATGTGATATTGATATCTTATTGCACTGTGTACTTAGTAAGCTTTGTTCGAGTTCATTTCATTGCTGATAAGTTCGCATAATATGTGCGACGTTGAAGACGGATCCAAGAAAACTGTTGGCAATACTGACGTCAACAGCATGTTCAGTATTCATAATGGCTTCCAGCTGTGAGCAAGACGTGTGATGCTGTGACGCTTGAGTCCCCTGTGAAATACTTTAAAGTTAACAAAAGTGGAGAAAAATTAAGTAGAAAATCTAAACCAAATTGTTTTATACGTTTACAGTAGCCTTCGAGATGAGAATCCTCTGTGGACTGTAAAAGACGTGGTGAATAACACCGCGCAGCTGACCGGAGTTTCTGTGTACATTGTTTACGCCGCTCACGTGTATTTTAAACTGCGCGGAAAATCCAAGTCTCCAGCGAAAGGTCGATGTGTCAGCTCAGCACTCGCCGTAAATAAATCAGGAAGGGCCTTAACTCGGTATGGGAATAGGATTCTTGGCGTATTTGGTAATAATAATAATAATAATAATAATAATAATAATAATAATAATAATAATAATAATAATAATTTGTACTTTGCTTTATATTCGTAACCGCCCTGTAACTGCAGAAATGTTGTCATGAGGGGATCATGAGTTCGTTTTTACCTTCCGAATGACAAGACTACAATATTTACAACATTCCTTGAAGCATTGTATTTTGCAATCCCACTCACAGGTGTTTTTTTTCAGCTTTCTGAACTGTGAGAAACTGCCACTGACAGTCGTTGCACGAGAGCGGAATCGTATACTTCTGTTGTAAGTCCCCATGTGCCTCACACAAATTGCATTATGATATAAAAATAATCCTTGCTTCTCTTGCCTCGGTATTCGTCAGTAATCTGTAGGTTTCACATGGTCAATAAAGGAATAAATAGGTATGGTACGTAATCAAAGTACAGCTATGTGAAAGGATGTGATTTCGTTTGATGCTTCACTATTTCAGAATGAAGTACTTCTCAGATAGACGCACGGCGTTAATAATAAGCTGGTTGTGGCGAAGATGGAGAACGGTAACGGGAAGGGGGAACAGGGCACGCGATGACGTGGGAAGGATACTTCTCCTAAGTTCTTGAGTCGAATTTCAGTATAGTCACCCAGTAATACTTCTGTCAATTACATCTACCAGGTGATGTAAAAGGTTGTGCAAAAATCTAAGGAAGCTCATAAGTTAGAGGGGTCAAAGTGCAACAGCAACATTTAAATAGCGATGTATAATGTAGGTCAAAACCCTGAAAATATGAGAAATGACATAACGGATATAATAATAATTATAATAATTTCGTGTGGCTATTTCTAGCCGAGTGCAGCCCTTATAAGGCAGACCCTCCGACGAGGGTGGGCGGCATCTGCCATGTTTAGGTAACTGCGTGTTATTGTGGTGGAGGATAGTGTTATGTGTGGTGTGTGAGTTGCAGGGATGTTGGAAACAGCACAAACACCCAGCCCCCGGGCCATTGGAATTAACCAATGAAGATTAAAATCCCCGACCCGGCCGGGAATCGAACCCGGGACCCTCTGAACCGAAGGCCAGTACGTTGACCATTCAGCCAACGAGTCGGACACATAACGGATAATTTGATTGTATTTCTTTTCCCAAATTGCACTACATATTAAAATATACAAAACTGAGATTCAATGACGTGACTGTCTTGTGCACACTGTGAATTTGGACATTGGACTGTTAGAATTGCCACCCTCCTGACATTCCCAGGCTATCCTTGGCGCACGGTTTCGTCCTAAATTCTTTTCACCTATTCGAACAAGCATACATCTTCAGAATAAACTGTTATGCCTTTCAGCATTCAGTCTGAAAGCTTTCGCCGCCTCAATCTTCTGTTTGTGACTAGCTCTGCGGCCTCGCTTAGTGCCATAACTCTTGCCTTTAAATAATTAGTAACTGAGACTAACAATCACCGCCTTGGTCTCCCTCTACTTCTCTTGTCAGCCATGATCGAGCCCATTTTTCTCCTAGTTAACCTATCCTCATCCATTCGCTTCACATGACCCCAACACCAAAGCCGGTTTTTCCCTACCGCTTCATCCAATGAGTTTATTCAAAACTTAGCCTTTGTCTCCTCATTCTGGGTACCTTCCTGCCATTGTTTCTACCTGTTCGTACCATCGATCATTCTCGCTACTTTCATGTCTGTTATTTCCGACTTATAAATAAGCTATCCTAAGTCCACTCGGATTTCACTCCCGTACTACAAAAATGGTCTGAACAGTTCTCTGCCACCATCAGTCATTGTTTGGCGCCATTTCTATCACGCTTTCATTTTATGTTTACAAGCTGCCCTTTCTACATCATTGCAACATTTCCCTTCCTTACACACAGCATTTCCTTGCTTTCTTATCTATAGCATCCTGGTATGCCAACCATTCACTTTATATATACCGAACCTGCTTACAGTCTATTGTTTGGAAATTTTCACTAATCATATCCATGTACTTCTAATTACCTCGTCCTGGAGATTCTTTATCCTTTTCGCCTGCAGACAGATTTCACTTTCTCTAACCTAGGCCTGAGGGTACCTGTATCATCGAAAAATCCCCGGAATACCGCACATTCCTAACCGATTTCCTGATTTCAAGATTATTATGTTTCGACCTCTTTATGGGATACTTTGCTTTCTCCACTACTGTTTGAATCGTCTTTTATGTGGGGTCGTTCGAGTGGAGAATGTCGAATACACAGAAGTTACACGTCAAAAGTACGCACAGTAAAGTATATATTCCACCCCAGCTAAGCTACATTATATCCATGGCAATGGTATTTATGTGCGATTAAGTATATCTCACTGAGAATAAAAATTATAAAGATGTGGAAGTGGATCTCTTAAACCTTCATAAAACTTCGTGTAGGTTGAATTTCGTGAAGAGGTTTGTCATGAACACTTTTGCGCAGGAAGATTTAAATTACGTGTTGCACTAAATTTAGGTGTATATATATATATTTGCAGTTAAGTTGAAAAATAAGTTTAAATCGTACGATCTATGTTAATCTTCCTTCATAACTTGAATGCTACAGAGGCGTTCATGTTGTCCTGAAACCAGGAAGTGAGCTATTTTTCTAGCGAGCAAATTTCGTTAAATTTTACATGTTCTGTAAATGCAGACATATTTAGTAAGACTGAATACTGTACATTTATTCATAATGTAGATGCAACATACACGGAGCCTCTTTGTTAAAAACACTAGTGTTGTTGTTTGAGTAATCAGTCCTTAGACCGGGTTGATGCAGCACTCCATGCCACCCTACCCTGTGCTAACATTTTCATTTCTTCGTAATTACTGCATCCTACATTTCGTCTAAGCTGCCTGTCATATTCATAGCTTGGTCTACCCCTGCCCTTCTTACCACCTACACTTCCCTCAAAAACCAACTGCACAAGTCCTGGGTGTCTTAAGACGTGTCCTATCATTATCTCTCTTCTAGTGTTCAAATTTATCCAAATCGGTCTCCTCTCACTAATTCGGTTCAGTATCTCTTCATTCGTGTTTCGATCTATCCATCTCGCCTTCAGCTTTCTTCTGTAAAATCACATTTCAAAATATTCTGTCATCTTTCTTTCTGAGCTGGTTATCGTCCATGTTTCACTTCCATACAATGTCACACTCCAGACGAAAGTCTTCAAATCATCTTTCTAATTCCTATATCAATGTTCGAAGTGAGCAAATTTCTTTTCTTAATAATAGCCTTCCTTGCTTGTGCTAGCCTGCATTTTATGTCCTCCTTACATCTGTCATTGTTAGTTATTTTACTACACAAGTAACAATACTTATCCACTACCTTTAAGACTCTATTTCCTAATCTAATCTTGTCAGCATCACCTGACCTAGTTCGACGGCACTCCATTACTTTCGTTTTGGACTTATTTATTTTCATCTTCTACTACTTACCCAAGACTCTGTCCATACCATTCGCCGGCTCCATGGCTAAATGGTTAGCGTGCTGTCCTTTGGTCACAGGGGTCCCGGGTTCGATTCCCGGCAGGTTCGGGAATTTTAACCTTCATTGGTTAATTTCGCTGGCACGGGGGCTGGGTGTATGTGTCGTCTTCATCATCATTTCATCCTCATCACGATGCGCAGGTCGCCTATGGGAGTCAATTCAAAAGACCTGCACCTGGCGAGCCGAACTTGTACTCGGACACTCCCGGCAGTAAAAGCCATACGCCATTTCATTTCATTACCAATTTCTCCAGATCTTCTGCAGTCCTGGATAAAATAACAATATAATCAGCAAATCTCAGGGTTTTGATTTATTCTCCATGGACCATGATTCCCTTACACATTCGTTTTTGATTTCCTTTACTGCCTGTGCTTTATAAATATTGAAAAGGAGAGGGGACAAGCTGCATCCTTGCCTCACTTCTTTCTGGATTGCTGCTTCATTTTCAAATTCCTCGATTCTTATCACTGCGCACTGATTTTTATACAGATTGTAGATAATTCTTCGTTCTCTGTATCAGATCCCGATCAACTCCAGAATATCGAATAGCTTTTTCCAATCAACATTATCAAATTACTTTTCTATATCTACGAACGCCATGTATGTTGACTTGTCCTTCTTTATCTGATCCTCTACGATCAGACGTAAAGTCAGGATTGCTTCACGTGTTCCTACATTTCTTCTGAATCCAAACTGATCTTCTCCCAGCTCAGTTTCAACTTGTCCTTCCATCCTTCTTTATCTGATCCTCTACGATCAGACGTAAAGTCAGGATTGCTTCACGTGTTCCTACATTTCTTCTGAATCCAAACTGATCTTCTCCCAGCTCAGTTTCAACTTGTCCTTCCATCCTTCTGCAAATAATGCGTGTTGAAATTTGCAGGCATAAGATACTAATGGTGCGGTAGATTTCACACTTGTCAGCACCGGCTCTCTTCGGAATAGCTATAACGATATTCTGCCGAAAATCGGATAGCACTTCTACTGTCTCATACATCTTACACACTAAATGGAATAACCGCGCCATGTTGGTTTCTCCCAAGTTAGTCAGTGATTCAGAGGGAATGATATCAATTCCAGATGCCTTGTTCCTATTTAGGTCTCATCAGTCTCTGTCGAATTCTGACCTCAAAATTGGGCCTCCCATTTCATCAGCATCAACAGCCGCTTCTTGTTCCGGAGCCATACCATATACGTCATTACCTTTTGGATATGTCCCTGCCATCTTTCTGCCTTGTCTTCTCTCCCTAAGAGTGGTTTCCCATCTGCGCTCTTAAAATTCATACACCTAGATTTCGTTTCTCCAAACCACGAACCTACTACGTTGGCGTAGCAGGGGGAGAGGTGACACTCCCACGTGGAGCGTCCCAGATTGCGGATAGGGGGATCTTAACCGGCTTGCCGGCGGACTTAAGTGAAATAAAATAGCTCTCGCGGATCAAACACACAATATCCTGCGGGTAGGGGACGCAGACGAAGAATACACACACGGTATCCCATGCCTGTCGTAAGAGGCGACTATAAGGGGTGACCAAGTGATGATCAAATTAGAACCATGAGGCTACTTGTAATTAGTACCATCACGCAGGGAACACCATGGGTCGCGTTTACTTGCGCGAAGTACCACTATGTTGGGTAGGCTACAAAACAGGTATGTGATTAATAGCGACAGTGTGTGCTTCCGGCTGGGTTTTACAGTACCTGTGATTAGTACCACCATATGAGCGACAACATGGATGAGCGACACCATGGGTCTGGCTTGTCTATGATTAGTACTCACTATGTAAGGAACACCACGGGATAGTACGAGTCCTTGTGGTTAGTACACTTATGTGCAGAACACCATAGGTTTGCGTTGCCTGAAAATGTCTGCGGAATGTGAGAAACACCATCGGTCTGTGTTACATTTGCGCATTACATTACCTGTGAGTAGTACCATAATGTGTGGAATATCGCGAGTCTATGCTACTTTTGGTTAGTACCGCAACATGACAAATACCATGGTTCTACTTTCCTAGCGATAAGTACCATTATGAGGAGCCGATGACCTGGATTTTGGACCCCTTTAGACTATAAGCATCATCGATTCAGTATTGTGCTTTAGAAGCAGTCCCTTGGTCATAAATACTATTGTTTAACGCTAGTTTCTGGGAATGTTGGACATTGCGGTTCGGATTCACTGATTGTTTTAAATTCATATCTATCCATTCTTTCTTCGTCCTCACGTCTTGAATTCTGGCCAGTGGAGGATTTTTGGACTTTTAAATTGGCATTACATTTCATCTCATTTCGTACTATTAGGGGTCGATGACGTAGATGTTAGGCCCCTTTGAACATCATCATCGTCATCATCATCATCCTTTCTCCAAAGGTTTCCTTGATTTTCCTGTATGCAGCATCTACCATTCCTACGAACATACGACCTTCAACATCCTTGCACTTCTCCTTCAGCCATTCTACCTTAGCTCTCCTGTACTTTCTATCCACTTCATTCTGTAATCGCCTGCATTATTGCCTGCCCTCTTCATTTTTTTTGCATTCTTGTACTTTTGTCGTTCATCAGTCAGGTCCAGTATATCTTGAATTATCCACTGATTCTTAGTTGATCTTTCCTTTCTTCCTAGGATTTCTTCAGAAGCCCTAGAGACCTCATTCTTCACAACTGTCCATTCTTCGTCTACTGTGTTTCCAACAGCCTTTTCACTTAGTCCTTGTGCAACTTGTTACTTTAAACAGTAACTTACACTCTTTTCTTCCAACTTGTCTAGATCCCATCTTCTTGCATTCCATCCCTTCTTTAATTTCTTCAAATTCAGATGGCATTTAATGACTAACAAGTTGTGGTCAGAGTCCACGTCTGCTCCAGGGAAAGTTTTGCAATCCAATACCTGGTTTCTGAATCTCTGCTAATCACAATGAAGTCTGTTTGATACCTTCCAGTGTCTCCAGGTCATGTCGTTTGCGGTATTTGAACCAAGTATTAGCAAGGACTAAATCATGATCGGTGCAGAATTCAAGCAGCCGACTTCCTCTTTCATTCCTTTGTCCCAATCCGAATTCTCCTACTGTATTATCTTATCTTCCTTGGCCTACCACTGCATTCCAGCCTCCCATCACAATGAAATTCTCATCACCTTTCACATATTGCATTACATCTTCTATCTCTTCATATATTCTTTCGATTTCTTCATCATCTGCCGAACTAGTGGGCATATAAACCTGCACTATTGTGGTGGGCGTCGGTTTGGTGTCTAACTTGACAACAATAATCATTTCACTATGGTGGTCATAGTAGCTTGCCTGCTGCCCTATTTTCTTATTCATTATTAGACCAAGTCCTGCATTTCCCTTGTTTGATTTTGTGTTGATAATCCTGTGATCGCCAGATCAAAAATCCTGCTCTTCCTGCCAACGTACTTCACTTATACCAACTACATCTAACACTAATCTATCCATCTCCCTTTTCAGACTCTCTGACATACCACAATGATTCAAACTTCCAACATTCCACGCTCCGACTCGCAGAATGTCAGTATCGATCTTCCTGATGATTGCCCCCTCTCGTGTAGTCCCCACCCGGATATCCGAATGGGGGACTATCTTACCTCCGGAATATTTTACCCAGGAGGAAGCCATCATCATTACATCACTCATACAGAGAGGGCTGTATGTCCTCAGGAGTTAGTTACGGCTGTAGTTTCCCGTTGCTTTCAGCCGTGTAGTAGAATCATCACAGCTAAATCATGTTGAGTATTATTACAAGGCCATATCAGTATATCATCTAGACTGCCGCCCTTGCAACTGCCGAATGGTTGCTACCCCCTTTCGATGAACCATATGTTAGTCTGGTCTCTCAACAGATAGCCATCCGATATGGTTGCACCTGTAGCTCGGCTATATGCTTCATTGGGATACGGAAGCCTCCCCGCCGCGGCAAGGTCACATTGTTCGCAGGGGAGGAATACTGGTATGGAATCATTTTCATTCATTTTTCTCTTTCCGTAAAGTTTTTGGGGAATGCAAAAATTAATACTAAAATAGAAATAGTGCACTTTGGAGGTAATTGCTTTCACCTGATATTCTGATTTAATGGTGAGGAAGAGAAGATCTAGAAGAGAAGTACGGAAGTCTCCTTTCGTATCTTCAGTGCAGTAACACCTTGTAACACTTGTGGTATTATTGTTCTGAAAACATACAAACTGTTGGTAAAGCAGTTCGCCAAATGTTTTTCTTGTGTGAATATCACCAAAGCGAAGAGAGCGGCGGAGACAATGGAGCCTATTCATCTCCATCGTGGAGAGGAACAAAGGGCTGTCAGTTCCATCAACCGGTCATAGATCTCCAGGAATGAGATGTCATCGACAATACAAACTACTGAACAATATTTAGTGGTTTGTTTCACAGGCAATCATAACGATAAACTGCTCTGAAGTGAAGGTAGAACAAATATCTGTGTAGTGAACAATGGGACCTTTGATACTGCCATATATAAAAGGCAATCCGCTTTCATTGCGTGTTAACTTTACAAGCTTGTCCTTGGTTGCTGCCAAGTGACTCGTATCTTCACATTTTCTTTTACAGACACATTATCCGTGTATTCTTAAATTTAAAAAAAGTCTTCTTGACAATATCATATTTCACCTCAGAAGGGAATTTTTCATTTGTTTTCTTTTCTGAAAGAATAGTTTTCTTGTCCTTCAGGACGTTACGGAAATGACTGATACTTCGTGGAATTTCCGAGATAGATTCTAGCTTTTAACGGCTCTAAAAATTCAATATTAGGAGTCTTTCATTTAAGATTCATGTTCCTGGAATACCGATAAGTAAGCAATGAAACGAAATAAGGCTAGAATTGAAAGCTTATAAAATAGTCCAAATAAACCTGTACAGGTTGTAGGAGTAAGGTAGGGCAAATTTCCAGGACTCATTTCTCGCACGTAGAAGAAGGACGTATGTTTTATGGACATGGGTCCGACAACGCTTTATTTGCATGTCAGAACTCATATTCCACAACACTGCAATAGTACAGTAATCATGGGAAACACACAGGATTAGACCGTACGAGCACACCATATGGAAGCATTTCTTACCACATTGCAGACCGGGTATCATTCACCCCATGCACAGCCCTGTTCCCGGCCACATTCTAACCACTTCCAAGCAGGAGTCATCCATTCAAATAAACTGTTAGAAATTCACTAGCTTTTGAAGGACTAATGTGTGTTTTTTCTGGTGGCCTTCCTGAATAGTTGTTGAAATCTATTTCGGTTCATAGTTTTCGGAAATATGGGGTTTTCTATTACGGGATCGGTTGGCCAGTAATCTTTAAGATATGATTTCTTCACCTGCCATATCAATATACACAGAGAAATATTCTTTTAATTTCCCTGCTAGTGATATTAGTCCACTTCAGTGTTTTAGGCGAATGAGAATGTGAATTCTGCTCATAGCATAAGTTTGTCTGCTCAGCTACATGCTGAAAAAAAATCCTCACAAAACATAACTCCTGCTACTTGTCCTATGTTTCAAGATTCATTAGCCCATACCTGTAAAACAGAAGCACCTTCAAAATCCTCTATCCTATGTTCACTGTTGTCCATAACCCAGTTGTCAGAAAACACTACATCATTTACAATATTTAGAATGTTTACACCCGTAAGACAATTATCAGACTCGTTCTGAGCCACGTGAGATCCACACGTTAAAGATCACTTGAAATATTTCCGTTAGAAGATATTTCATCATCGAACTGTAAATATTCAGCATGACTTGGATATTCGGAGCCTGTATCAGCACATAATTCGCGAATAATTTCATCCTTATCAAAACGCGTGCGATTCCTGGGAACTGCCATCTTGCATGGCTCTTCGAACTTTGTAAACTGTTGTCGGGAAATGCAAAGAAAATCTATGATATGAAGAATAATCGAAAAGAAATGCGACTATCGATTGTGTAGAACCATTCATAACAGAGTTCTATCACCCATGACCTCCAGACAGTTCCGGTATATCTCAAAGGATAGCATTAAACTTCAGTCTGCTGCTAACACGAGATAACTCAGGACAAGTCCGCAACGCTCGGCCAAGCAAACACGAGTTTTCTCGGGACCGGTCCGCATTGTGTTACATAAAATGTTCAAAAAGCCCTCAACCCGCCTTTCCAGTGCATGGTTTCGAAAGGTTAACAAGTGTGTCGAGGTGTCTTACGTTCATGCTCCAAGTGCAGTAGGTAATAGGTTATTTATAGTTGTAAGGCAAAGTATTCACTGGCATCTTGGAAGGGAGGGTGCGATCTGTGGTTGAGAGGAAGTTGGATGAAAGCCAGTGTGGGTTCAGACCATAGAGGGGCTGTCAGGATCAGATTTTTCAGTTTGCGCCAAGTAACTGAAAAATGTCACGAGAGGAATAGATAGTTGTGTTTATGTTTCGTAGATCTAGAAAAAGCATGTGACAGGGTACCGAGGTAAAGGATGTTCGCCATACTGGGGGACTATGGAATTAAGGGTAGATTATTAAAATCAAATCAAAGGCATTTATATTGACAATTGCGCTGCAGTGAGAATTGATTGTAGAATGAGTTCTTGGTTCAGGGTACTTACAGGGGTTAAACAAGGCTGTAATCTTTCACCTTTGTTGTTCGTAGTATACATGCATCATCTGCTGAAAGGTATAAAGTGACAGGGGGTGATTCAGTTAGATGGAAATGTAATATGCAGTCTGGCCTATGCTACGACTTGCTCTTAATGGCAGATTGTGCCGAAAGCCTGCAGTCTAATATCTTGGAACTTGAAAATAGGTGCAATGAGTATGGTACGAAAATTCGCCTCTCGAAGACTAAATTGATGTCAATAGATAAGAAATTCAACAGAATTGAATGTCAGATTGGTGAAGCAAAGCTGGAACATGTAGATAATTTTAATTACTTAGGTTGTGTGTTCTCCCAGGATGGTAATATGGTAAGTGAGATTGAATCTAGGTGTAGTAAAGCGAATAGAATGAGCTCGCAGTTGCGATTAACAGTGTTCTGTAAGAAGGAAGTTAGCTCCCAGACGAAACTATCTTTACATCGGTCTGTTTTCAGACCAACTTTGATCTACGGGAGCGAAAGCTGAATGGACTCAGGATATCTTATTCGTAAGTTAGAAGTAACAGACATGAAAGTGGCGAGAATGATTGCTGGCACAAACTGGTGGGAACAATAGCAGGAGGGTACTCGGAACGAGGAGATAAACGCTAAGTTAGGAATGAACTCGATAGATGAAGCGGTACAAATAAACCGGCTTCGGTTGTGGGGTCATATGAGGCGAATGGAGGAGGATAGTTTACCTAGGAGAATAATGGACTCTGGTACGGAGGGTAGGAGAAGTAGAGGAGGATCTAGACGACGATGGTTAGACTCGGTTTCTAACGATTTAAGGATAAGAGGTATAGAACTAAATGAGGCCAGAGCTCTAGTTGCAAAGAAAGGATTGTTGCGACGTTTAGTCAATTCAAATTATAATGATAATGTATGTATGCCAATTTTTGGAGATTAGTTTATCATTAAGGAAACGACACGTACATTTCGTTTTAAACAATTGAGAAGATATTAAAAACCTAAGGGCCAAAGAGCTTGAATATTTTTGGCAATAGCAATCGATAAAAGTAAATTATGGGCTACTTCTGGGACATTAAGTATGAATAATATTGAAAAATATGTAAAAGGGAAGTAAGATATTATTGATACAAAAAATATAACATTAATTTTCACAAACATAAACAATATTTTTTAGAATAAAGAAGTCCAAATTCTTTAATCATGCTGCTCAGCGTGCAGTATGTATTTCTCCAATTATTGCATGAATAACATGGGAGTCATGTTCAGGGATGATTTTAAAAATATTTGAATGGGTGATTGTTAAAAGGGACCTGAGTCACCAAATTGGTCTGTTTGAGTTAGTGACAGATTGGAATTGGCTGAGGGTAGGCAAACAATTGTGTGTTAAAACGGTCCTTATGTCGCCCTTTCATCATGGTGTACCAGGTCATGAGTTCTTAAATTTGTTGTAAGAAGGGACCTCAGTTATTATTCAGGTCCCTTCTAACACGCGGTGTTAGTTGCATGCTTTGCCTGGACCGGTTTATATTTTGTTTCATCAGCTGTTGTTTAATGTGTTCTTTACGCTTCTGTTCGCTCGTGCAAATTTACAACGTTAGTAGTGTTTTTATTAATATTTGTGCCGGAAACTGGTGATTATTATACAGTGTTCAGGATGAATGGGCGGGAATGCGATTCATCTCTAGAAAAGGCAAGGAAAAGAAATAAACAACCAGAAGGATATTATTAAAAAGCTCGTGACAGAGGAGAATAATAATATTGACCACGGTGGCGTTCGTAGAAGAGCGAGAATGACCCGTTCGCCTTGCAGGCATGTGTAATTAACAGTATGCTGTATGTCTCTGAATAGACCAAATTATTCATTTATAGGATGTGTCTGACGAAAGTATTGTACTGTGGTTTTTATTACAGATGCCAGAGAAAATGCTATGAGCAGTTTGATGTTGTTGACATAGCAGTTATCTTTGATTCACCGTATGCGTTGGCGTCAAAAAATGAACAAGATTTACATTTACAGAGGATGATTGATGTATGTGAAGTGGTCAAACACCGGCCAAGAAAAGAAGCCATACTCAAATAAAAAAGTTTGAAATATCACGTGGTAGTACGTGAAATAAAGGTGAAATACGTGAAATAAATAGAGAAGCCTATTTTAGTCTTTACGACGTTTCTGATAAGAGAATAAGGTGTTTACCGACATTCTTGTAGGAGGGAGAAACCCCACAGATAAGTGAAGTTATAATCCGTATTCTTTGAAAATGGAAGGGAATGACCTTATCCAAGTGCAGACAAATATAAGCTATTTCCCCATGGAACAGGCTCATTACAATTCAGGCAGTTACACTTACCTTACAGTAGAACTTTCTGTTGATAAAATGTGCTGATATTCTAAAGAAAGGCACCCCGATTCCAGAATTAAATATGAGTTCTATTTACGGTATTTCAATGACAATTTCAATCCAAATTTGACAGGCCACAGTTGGACATTTGCTGGGAATGTGAGCAGAAAAAAAAAATAAGCCTTAAAACAAATTGATGAATGATAATGCAAAAAGGGTAATTGCTGCAGAGTCAATGGTTCACCAAAGGAAATCCAAACAATTTACAGAGGTTGTACAAGGCAGTAAACAAAAATCTAAACATTGTAATGAGATTCTGGGTCTCGTTTGTGATTAAATGCAAAATATTATACTGCCCGAAATTCTTGTCCAGGATTTTTGTTTTGCTAAGATAACTTTCCGTAAACATGTTTTGGTGATGATAATGATGATGCTTATTGTTTAAACAGTCCTAACAGTTACATGATCGGCTCCCAATGGTACCAAATTAAGACAAAATGTAATGACAATTTCAAAAGTTCAAAATCATCCACTGACCAGAATAAAGAACGTGACGATGAAGAATGAATGTATGGATATGAATTTAAAATAATCAGTGGATCCGACCCGCAATGCCCCACCTTCCCGGAAACTGTCATAATAAACAATACCATTGCTGACCAAGGGACTGCTTCTAAAGCACAATCCTGAATAGAGGATGCTTGTTGCCTAAAGGGGTCTAAAATCCAGTTCAACGGTCCCTCATAATGGTCGCTACTAAAGTAGTACCATGGTATTTGCCATGTTGTGTTACTAATCAAAAGTAACGTAGACTCACGGTGTTCCACACATTAAGGTACTACTCACAAGTATTGTACGTCGCACAGGTAACGCAGACCTATGGTTTTTCGCACATAATAGCGCCACTCATAGGCGACGCAAACCCATGGTGTTCCTTACCTAGGTGTACTAATCACGGGCACCGGTATTCTCGTGGTGTTCCTGGCATAGTGGGTACTAATCACAGGCAATGCAGACCAACGGTGTCGCTCACATAGTGGGTACTAATCACAGGTAACGCCTACCCACGGTGTCGCTCACATAGTGGGTACTAATCACAGGCAACGCATACCCACGGTGTTCCTCACATAGTAAGTACTAATCACAGGCAACGCATACCCACGGTGTCGCTCATACAGTGGTACTAATCACTGGCAACGCCCAGACCCGTGGTGTTTCTCTAAATGGTATTAATCACGGGTACTGGAAAACCCATTCTGATTCACCCTCAGTTGCTACTAATCACAAACCTATTGTGTACCAAACATAGAGGTACTACTCGCAAGTAACGGCGACCCATGGTGATCCCCGCGTGATGGTACTAATCACAAGTAGTTTCATGGTTCTAATTAAATCATCCCTTGGTCGCCCCTATTAGACGCCTCTTACGACAGGCAGGGGATACCGAGGTGTATTATTCATCTGCGTCCCCCACCGACAGGGGGTAGACAGAGAGAGAAAGGAAGGGAGCTTTCACTTCGAAAAATGAAGTAACGAACGATGAAAGGCAAGGGCCACGAAGGGTGTGAAAATGAAAGACTCCCTAGGCCTCAAATGCTCTAATACCAACGGGGTCGGAAAAGAACAAGTATTGACCAAGGGAGGTCAGACAGGATAGATGAAAGTGAGGAGCCTGGCACAAGTAAGTGGAAGCAATTTCAGGACTCACTCAGCTGAGGACTCCGTGGTCGCCAAAACACGCTCCCAAGTTGAGAGCCCCTGGGACCCCTTTTAGTCGTCTCTTACGACAGGCAGGGAATACCGTGGGTGTATTCTTCGCCTGCGTTCCCCACCCACAGGGGGTAAACCTGCTCTGTGTGTATAACGTGAACACTGGTCTAGCCCACTACTACGTATACCATTGAAGGACAAGCCCGGAAAATGTCTTTTTGTGTGATTACATGAATAATGTGCAATCTGATGTGCAGTAGCTTCATATTTTTTTGCAGACAGCTGTCCAGACAAAATAGGAATCACACCTTGTCGCGTTTCTCTTTAGCCCTCACAGACAATGGGCGACTGAAGACAGTCAAAAAGTTTTCCCCCTTCTTGCCTTGTGACAGGAAGTTAAGTGTCATAAGGCGGCCAATACGAAGAAAATCGTATGTACACAGTGAAGCAGATCTGCGGTCTCATCTGTAATGTGTCCAAGACGGCTCTAGGAACTTTAACAACCGCTGAGAGCAGCATGACTCTTAATTCTATAAACTTCTGGCCAATGCACTATAAATGATCAGTGAACTTGCTTTTGAGACCAAGAATGCTCCTCGTTCAGAAAACGAACATTTCAACATATCCAAGTTCCATTATTTTGAGTAGTGCAGTGAGTTGAAAGGTGTTGTGAAAGTATCAGAAACAACCAGTACCCACAACTTCTGTAACACATTTGTACTTCACAAAATGTCACCAGAGAATCCTTCATCACAGCAAGCCTACCCATCTGGTAATATACCAATTAAGAAAGCGAATCTGAATGACATTCAGAAGGTGTACTGCTATATACCACAAGAGTACTCTGACTTCTATAGCGAAATTTAGCAATGGCTGACAGTAATGATTATAGTGTCACTACAGGACTTGTCAGTGTGTGTACTATTATAATAATAATAATAATAATAATAATAATAATAATAATAATAATAATAATAATAATAATAATAATAATAATTATATAATATAATAATAATATAATAATAATAATAATAATAATAATAATTATTATAATATTATAATAATAATATAATTATATAATTATATAATATAATATATATATATAATATATATATATATATATATATTATATATTATTATATATATATTATATATATAATATATATATATAATATATATATAATTATATAATATAATTATATAATTATATAATTAATTAATTATAATATAATTATAATATAATTATTATTATTATTATTATTATTATTATTATTATTATTATTATTTTGCAAGTTGCTTTACGTCGCACCTACACAGACAGGTCTTATGGCGACCATGGGACAGGAAGGAGCTAGGAGTGGGAAGGAAGCGGCCGTGTCCTTAATTAGGTACAGCCTGGTGTGAAAATGAGGAAACCACGGAAAACCAGATTATTATTATTATTATTATTATTATTATTATTATTATTATTATTATTATTATTATTATTATTATTATTATTATTATTATTATTATTATTATTATTGGACGGTATTGGTTCTCTTCTCATTCGACCTTCCAAAATACACTACGGATGATATATCAATATCAGATAGGTTCTTCTGTTTTTTTGTCTTTCATCGTACAGTACAGTATTTTGGTTTGTGAAAGTTACAATATATTTTATTTGGCAACAGAATAACAATAAGTGATTTATTGTGGCACAGAAGTAAGAAATTATGGCTTGATTGTTAAAAGGTATCCAAGTTGTCGTATTATATTTTTTCTCCTTGAAAAACAGTGCAATGGTCATGGAGCAATGTGCCTTACAATCCATTCCCAATTAAGTATTTCATCCAAAAATACTTCACTTGTTTGGTACAAAATCCAGAGGACATGAGAGTTTTTGTGTTTTTCTCAAAACTTTCCAAAAGTTACCTACGTCCCTTGAATTCTGGGGATAGTGTGTTCGAGCTCCACTGTCGGCAGCCCTGAAGATGGCTTTCCGTGGCTTCCCATTTTCACACCAGGCAAATGCTGGGTCTGTACTTTAATTAAGGCCACGGCCGCTTTCTTTCCACTCTTAGCCCTTTCCTATCCCATCGTCGCCATAAAAACCTAGCTGTGTCGGTGAAACGCAAAGTACCGTGTAAAATAAAAAGGAAACTACGCTGAAAAAAACCTTCATGATCACTTGTACGTCTATTACTTAAGTTTCTTAATAGAGCTCATCTGGTTTTACCAGCACCAGATCCAAAATATTCTTTCCTATAGTGGGTTCCATCACTTTAAGATTCATCTGTCCTTCCCAGATTAAATTCTTTGTCATTTGTTGGTCATGCATCCTGTCATTTGCATTATCTTCCCAATTGACATTTGGTAGATTGTAATCGCCCGCTGAAACCACTTTCCTTTTCGTGTTATTTTCCTCGTACCCGATTATCTTACCAAATATTTCAACAGCAACGACAGCGCCACCCTTTCCAGGTCTGTACACCCCAAAAACATCAAGTTTCCTATTATTTTTAAAGATGAGCCTTGCACCTAGAATTTATCGAACCACACTGTCAGCAGTCCTGAGGATGATTTTTCCCACCGGGCGAGTTGGCCGTGCGCGTAGAGGCGCGCGGCTGTGAGCTTGCATCCGGGAGATAGTAGGTTCGAATCCCACTATCGACAGCCCTGAAGATGGTTTTCCGTGGTTTCCCATTTTCACACCAGGCAAATGCTGGGGTTGTACCTTAATTAAGGCCACGGCCGCTTCCATCCAACTCCTAGGCCTTTCCTATCCCATCGTCGCCATAAGACCTATCTGTGTCGGTGCGACGTAAAGCCCCTAGCAAAAAAAAAACAAAGATGATTTTCCCTGATTTCTCATTTTCACACCAGGCAAATGTTGAGGCTGTAACTTAATCAAGACCACGGCCACTTCCTTCCCACTCCTAGGCCTTTTCTACCCCATCGTTTCCATAAGATATATCTGTGTCGTTGCGACGTAAAGCAAATTCTAAAAAAAAAACTAGAATTTCATGTTTCTCATACTTAACATTTCCGTAGCTTACAAATTCTTCTTTCACCAGTACGAGTCTCCCCTCGTACCGTCCTACTCTCTCTCTGCGATAAACATACCAGGTCCATGATAAAATTGCGGCATGCATAATATTACTTCTCAGCGATAATTCAACTACCATTACAATATCTGGTAAGTATATATCTATTAAATGATTTAATTCTATTCCTTTCTTTACAGTCCTTCTACAGGTTAGCCCTAACTTCACTTTCCTTACTTCAATTTCTGCTCCCTGTAATCTTATAGTCAACACCTAGTTCACTCCGTTTCCCTGAATGTAACTATACATAACCTTCTAAACGAACCTTCTAAATTATGGGTACAACTTCGGTTCAAGTGAAGGCTATCTGAGCGCAGATACCTATCTCATATCAACCAATTAGTGTCTAAAAATCTCATTCCCAGCTTCCCACATAACATTCACACCGAGCAAGTGTTGGGACTGTAACTTAATCAAGGCCACGGCCGCTTCCTTCCAACTCCTAGGCCTTTCTTGCACCATCGTCGCTATAAGACATGCATAGTCTCACTTTTATCTCCAGTCCATATCCCTCCTCCACAATATTCCACTTATAACAGTCCCCGTTCCCTTAAACTCCTCCCTTGCTGAATTAACTAAATCCCCCACATCTCCAAGAAAGTTGGTACTTACACCTTCTTGTCTTACAAATTATTGTTATGAATGTGAAAATCTACTACCTTGTCTTTGCCCTCCTGTTTCTCTTCTACTCTCCTCAATATCTGCCTTAACCAAATTCTTGGATAACATTCCACCATCATTTCCTTTCCTGCACACATTTTCCTGACATACCTAACAATTGATACACCCATGAAGAGATCCTCAACTCCACCCACATAATTCGATCCCCTCCCGTCCTGGTATCCTCTATGTTTACTGACGCCTACAGATACTACATCCTCCTCTATTTCCCCCGCTCCCAGTTACCCTGATCCATCTTCCTTTCCTATTCTCTACATTTTCATTTCCTACCTTCCCTTTTCTTTCTACCCCTCCTGTCCTCTGCAAGAGATCTCTGTTCCTCATCTCCCCTCTGATTTTCTACCTGCAGTGGCTTATACCGTTTTCTCACCAATACCTGTCTTGAATTTTCCCCCTGAATAGAGCCCTTTGCTCTTTCCTTCGCCTTAAGGGGAGTATGTGTGGTCTATCCCGCTAATGTTAAATTTGCTATTTTCATGACCCATTTTCTCAAGAACTACTTCATGAAAGATAATGAAACTTTCAAATATTATTTCTACGTGCTTTATGTACGTACTTCTCAAGTTTCATTAAAGTACATATTTTAGAAATTGGAATATAAATTTTTTTCTGTTACAATTTTTACACCTTTTTTGTCAAATGTTCGTGAATTTTTTTCAAACATACAAGTTATCTCTACGATTCTAGAGGTGTATTATACATGAACAGTGAAAACATCAAAAGTCTATCTTCTCTAGATCCGGAGATAACGGGTCATTTGTCTGAAATAATTTGTTTTTCAGAAATTGCGATTAAAAATTAATTTAGATTGTAACTCATTTTTCAATGGAAACAACAGTAAAAAATCTCCGACTATGTAGTTTTCATCATCTCCTACATTGCCCGAGTGTATCCTCTTCTTCCTCTTCAAAGATCTTCCCTGTAGCTTTGCCTTGTCGACTTGCTCCTTGTCCAGTTCCTTCAGTATGGCTCGTGTATTCCGACCAGTCTTCACTCCCAGCTCCTCCAAGACATTCAGTCTACCAGTATTGCCATCATTAAATCTGATGACAGCATCATACACACCAAGCTTCAATGTATGGTACCCCACAAATACATTTTAGTTACTCTTGTCCACACTACATCGTTGAATGACTCATTTACGTTTTGTGTTTTCCCTGTCAGACATTTCTTCAGTAGATCTGGATTTTCCAAATCTCTATAAACTGGCTTTATAGCCAACATAACAGCCTCAGGTAGAGAGTTCTTGTGGGTAAACTTATCTAAAGTTCCAGCTGCTTGAGCTTTTTTGTATTTACACCAGTCGCCAGAACAAAGGTTGTGGATTGGCTTGACATCTGTTGATATTTTATGGATAAAGGTTGCCCACACAGCCTTTTTCATATCATCTAGGTTAGTTTCGTTGCTTCTGATCGCTTGACCATAGTATTCTGATAGTTGATTTATGGCATTGTCTAGCAGACGACCCCTTTTGCTCTTGTCATGATCAAATGTACTCAAGATCAATATCAGATTAGCACAACACCACAAAGAATGAAAAAATATGCACGTTATACCAAGAATATAGCGCGCACAACGTAGACAATATGCCAGTCCCACCAATTTATGCAGCAACGTTTCCACTAGAATTTAAATCAAACCACAGCCTTCTAGACCGTATGGTTCTTGAGATATTAAGTGTTTACTGCAAAATGGTTTATGAAATCATGAAAAGGCACTGCGCAACTAATTAAATTAAATTAAATATACTTATAATCAAGCAAATTTAATAAATCACACACCAAATTAATCAGCAAATTCTAGACAATGTTTTGGCATAAAAATAAAAATATATGATTTTTTTCAACAAAATGGTCATTTATACTCCCCTTAAAACATTAGCCCACCTGTATTCCACAACTTCCCCCTTTCCTTAGCAACCGTCTTGTACACCTACCGTATCCCACGAGTATATATGGTTTGTGGTATACCTACCTTCCTTCCTGTCCTCCGTGAGAATCCTAATTTTCTCCCTCAAACTCTCCAACTCCTTTCTCATACACACAGTACCTTATCCATTCGTTACTCTTCTATACTGAGAAACAAAAAATCAACAAAAATTAAATATTCTGTGAATATAAAATCAAAGGAAAGAAATATTGTCTAGGATATTACACATGGAACACACAACAATGAAGTGAGCACTATATTAACTTACAAAATAACTACACTACAATACTACTTAGCCGTATTATATAATTTATTTTATTCCACTATGCCCAACAGCAATGAGAATTGCCATTAATATTACTGAATATCGAACGGAATATACAAGAAATACACAATAATAAAGAATTCAAACTAAATACTACCGTATTTAATAACTACACTACAATTCTAAACTGCACTTAAGAGGATAAGAACAGTCTACCTCTCCTTTCCTCTCCCATCGTCGCCGTAATACCTATCTGGGTCGGTGTGACGTAAAGTAACTAGTAGGAAACACAGTAGAAAATGGACAGTCAAAAAGAATGAGGTCAGTAGGGCTGCTGAAGAGATGTTAGGAAGAAAGAAGAGATCAAGAAAGAATCATGGATAACTCAAGAGATACTAGACCTGATCATTGAACGACGAAAATACAAGAATGAAAAAAAAATGAAGATGGCAGAAAAGAATAAAGGCGATTAAAGAATGGAGTGGGTAGAAAGTTCAGGGCAGCTAAGGAAGAATAGCGGAAAGAGAAGTGCAAGGATATTGAAAGTTGTATGGTCCTAGGAAAGGTAGATGCTTCATACGGGAAAATCAAACAAACCTTTGGAGAAAGAAAAACTACGTGTATGAATATTAAGAACGAAGATGGAAAACCACTTCAAGGGAAAGAAGACAAAGCAGAATGATGACAGGAACATATCCAACAGTTGTATCATTGTAAGGACGTAGATGATATGGTTCTGGAACAAGAAGAGTCTGTTTATGCTTTTGAAAGGGGTGACCCAATTTTGAGGTCAGAATTCTACAGAGCTTTGAGAGACCTAAATAACAACAAAGCACCTCAATTGGTGACATTCCCTCTGAATTACTGACTGCTTTAGGAGAAACCATCATTGCGAGGCTATTTCATTTAGTGTGCAAGATGTATGGGACAGGATAAGTGTCATCCGATTTTCGGCAGAATGCTGTTATACATATTCCCAAGAAAACCGGTGCTGACAAGTGTGAAATCTACCGCACCATTAGTTGATTATCTTACGCCTGAAAAATTCTAACACATATTATTTACAGAAGAATGGAAAGACAATATAAACTTAGTTGGGAGATGATCAATTTGGCTTCGGAAGAAATGTAGGAATACGTAAAGCTATCCTGACTTTACGTCTGATCTTAGAGTATCGAAATAAGAAAGCCAAGTCCACATACATGGCGTTCGTATATCTGGAAATGACATTTGATAATGTTGATTGGACTAAGCCATTTGAGATTCTGAAGGTGATCAGTATCAGGTACCGGGAAAGAAGAATTGTCCACAATCTACATAAAAATGAGTTTGCAGTGATAAGAATCGAGAGCTATGAAAAAGGAGCAGCAATACAGAAAGGGGTGAGTTAAGGCTGCGTATTGTCCCCCTCCTTTTCAATGTTTATATAGAACAGGCAGTAAAGGAAATCAAAGAAATATTTGGAAAGGGGATCACAATCCAAGGAGAGTGAGATTTGTCGATAATATTGTTATTTGATCCGAGACTGCAGAAGATCTGGGAAAGTTGCTAAATTATGTGGTTGGAGTCTAGGGTGAGGAGTACAAGATGTAAATAAATAAGTCCAAAACTAGAGTAATGGAGTGCAGCCGTACGAAGTCGGATGATGCAGGAAATATTAGATTAGGAAATAAAGTCTTAAGGAAGTGGATGAATATTGTTACTTGGGTAGTAAAATAACTAACGATGGTAGAAGTAAGGACATAAAATGCAGGCTAGAACAAGCAAGGAAGGCCTTTGTTAAGAAAAATTTTGCTCACTTCAAAAATTGATATAGGAATTAGAAAAATGTTTTTGAAGACGTTCGTTTGGAGTGTGGCATGGTATGGAAGTGAAACATGGTCGATAACTAGCTCAGAAAGAACGAGAAAGAAGGTTTCGAAATTTGGTGTTAGAGAAGAATGCTGAAGGTGAGATGGATAGATGGAATCACGAATGAAGAGATACTGAATCGGATTGGTGAGAGGAGATCGTTGCGGCTAAATTTGACGATAATAAGAGATAGAATGATAGGACACATCTTAAGACACCCAGGACTTGTGCAGTTGGTTTTTGAGGGAAGTGTAGGCGGTAAGAACGGTAGGGGTAGAGCAAGGTATGAATATGACAAGCAGATTAGAGCAGATGCAGCAGTTATGTAAAAGTGAAAAGTTTTACACAGGATAGGGTGGCATGGAGGGCTGCATCAAACCAATCTATGGACTGATGACTCCAACAACATTATTATTATTATTATTATTATTATTATTATTATTATTATTATTATTATTATTATTATTATTAGCAGTATTAATAGTGTTTATAAAGTACCAGGGACTTACACCGAGCGGTGTTGCCAGGAATGTTAACGCGCCAAAGCTATGGAGCCACAGCTCTGAATTCGGGAGACGACTGCGTTCAAATCCCACCGCTCGCGGTCCTGAGAATGGTATTCTGTGGTTTGACATTTTCATTCCCAGAAAAATGCAGGGTCAGTTACTAATCATAAGCCTCAGCCTACTCCTTCCGTCTCGTTCAGTATAATTCAACATAATTACGTACTTTTATCTTCATTAGCCCATCAACTGAGGTGGGGGCCAGGACTGGCATCCGCCCTTAAAAATATGTTATATATTTTCATCTCACCTCATCCTCGACCCCATATCAGGGAACGGGTCTACGGAGTGGTGCAAATGAAATGTCGTATGGCTTTTAGTGCCGGGATATTCCGGGACGGGTTCGGCTAGCCAGGTGAAGGTCTTTCTATTTGACTCCCGTAGGTGACCTGCGCGTCGTGATGAGGATGAAATGATGATGAAGACAACACATACACCCATCCCCCGTGTCATTGGAATTAACCAATTAAGGTTAAAATCCCCGACCCGGCCGGGAATAGAGCCCAGGACCGTCTGAAACGAAGGCCAGCACGCTGACCATTCAGCCTGTGGTAAATTTTTCACTTCTACATAACTGCTGCATCTGCTCTAATCTGCTTGTCATAGTCATACCTTAGTCTACCCCTACCGTTCTTACCGCCTATACTTCCCTCAAAAACCAACTGCACATAAGAGGGACTTACAAACGCGTTATGTTCTGCTCTAAAATGTGATAGCAAACTGTGCCGAATACCTCTTCAGTGTTGGGAACAAGAAGAAGAATGAATGTGTAACTAAGTGATTCTTAACATCATATATTCTTTCATGTCTTTTAATTCCTTAATAATGTTCATCTTTGGATTCAGAACTAGATCGATCACTAAAAATGGGGACCGACTGAGTTGCGCAACTGGATTGACGCTCATTTCTTGTGCTCAGTTTGCGGGATCGAATGCCAACCCCTCTCACTTTTGGTTGACGTTTAACCTTATGTGGCGCAAAATGTCTCTAAAAAGTGGTTTTTTTTAATTTGCTACTTCATGGAAGGTAAAATAGAAAGGAAATGTCTGCCCTCAAAATTTGGCTCACAACGCAGGGAGACCAGATGCGCTTCTAAAATTGCCTTGTACTAACCACTATATAGTGCTCTCTGAACTGATATTACACCCACAAATATATGTACGTCTAGTTACAGATGAGAAAGCAAGGCTCTGGTTCCGGCTCCTAGCTCTCATGCCCGACTAAACAGAAGGCCGAGCCAAGCCGAGCTCTCTTCAGCGGCCCGACTCTTCGCGAGCTTTATGTCCAGCGGGATGCTTTGCGGCGGGCGTACTTCTTGAGAGTTCTCCGACACACAAGCTTACCGTGGCAGTGAAACAAAGAATCAAGTGTTTGAATATGTTCTATTATAGGATTATATAGGTGAATTACCCTCGGTTATATTTCGCTATTCTTTTCTTTTGTTTTGATTCTGCATCGATCTTTTGTCGTATCATTGTTAAATAAAATGGCAGAAGCGAAACTGTCTTTCGTGTCGGTAAATGCTTCCGTGGTTAGACGCCAAATAACGGAACTGTATGGATCTCTAGGACCGAATGTGCATACAGTCATTCGGTGAACAATCTGTTCAATGAAACATTAAGTGTTTGTTATTTGAGGAAGCCAAGAAGTCCCAGGACGATACATAAACAATAGAATCAAGAACGTGTGGCTGAGGAATTGGCACGTTCTCCACACAAATCAAAGTCGCAACGTCGGCTATCTATTACGACAGGTAACAAGCGAACCAGTATTCAGAAGAACATGATTGACTTGAAAATTTACCCATTCCTACCGAGGCTATCACAAGCACTAAACGAAGATCGGTGCCATTCAGTAAGACCTTGACGTCCATTGGACATGTTTGGGAACCACTCACCAAGCCGTTCCCGTACCGCCATACCATAATGTGGCCCCCAAGTTCTCCCGATCGAACTCTATCAGGTGCTTTCTTTCGAAGTATCAAAGGGATAAAGTGTACAAGCATGCTATCCAAAACGAAACTTATCTACGCCAGATTACTATTGAGGAATTCAATGTAATTCCCATTACTTACTTCTGCAGGAAGGCAGGCGGAAACGCCAAATTAAGACTTCAAGCATCCATGGACTTGAATGGAGCCCAAGTTGGTAACTATGTAAAAAAATTGAAAAACAAAATTATTTAATATAAGCTAGCATACTTTACGTCATTCTTAGTTATGATAGCATTTATTTTCCTTATCAAACATCTTCCCCTTGCTACGCAGCCACTCTGATGATAAGAACAAAGATATTTTTGTATCAAAAAAAAAAATTGTAGGCTACTTCATGTGACTTTACCTCACATTTATATATATATTTCTGTTTTCAAATCTTTAGTGGACAGCGTTCAATTCAAATTTCGGAATTATTTTTTAAACTAATTTAGTAGAAAAATAAGTACAGGAGCTAAATCCTTCTAGTACGACAATCATATCAATTAAATCATTTTTACAGAAATAATGCACTAACAGTTCAATTTTTCTAATAGAGTTTCTTACCTGTTTCACTTAAAGTTTCAGTCAAATCGTTACGTTCCCAAATGCAACGATAATTCAATCTATAGCAACAAAATTTAGACTTTCCTGTTCAACTTAAATAAGAGATTGTTGTAGACTTAAAAATTACAAAGGAATGTTTGACTACCTCTGTAAAATTAAAGAACCTAACTTTGGTACATTAGATATCAACACAAGGATTACGTTGTCTGTTCTTAAGGAACAAGAAGGTTTTCTGTGAAGTAAAACCAATTTATTCACATTAACAGGGTGCAGCCTTGAACATCTCTCACAGAGTACAAATCTTGCAAAATTGAATGTACGATCGCTGGCTGCACTTGTGGCTAGAATGGAGAGAATTTTCTTTGCTACACGTGGTAGAACGGAAAGTGACAAGTAACATTTCACGTGCAGGGTAGGTGGTGGGATTGAACCGGCTCGTCGGCTCGTGTCACCTCATGAGGAAACGAAGAACTGTATTGACGGTTGTCTAGTAAGCGAAAACAGACAGCGCATAGTTCACGTCGTTCTCATGTCTACTTCTTGCTATTATTTCAGTAACGTAATCATTAATAAAATGTATGGTTAGAGAAGTAAACTTACCTGAGAACTTGTTATTATACGATGTTAATACAGCAGCTTCATCATCCAGTTTGTAACTCCTTAACTGTGCTTTGATGGGAGGCGGCGAAGTGATAAACTTACCACACAGACGAGCGAACTCTTAATTAAAATGTCCTTATTCGCTAACTTCAGGTGCAAACTCTCTCTCTCTCTCTCTCTCTCTCTCTCTCTCTCTCTCTCCCCCTTTCCCTCCCTCCCTCTTCGAGGACGCATAGGTGCTGTTGCACTGGATATCTGATATTTTCAATATTTTATGAGGTACACTGCTTTTCAAACAGTAGTGTGTATTTTGTTCTCTAATTCAAATTAGTTCCAATTATTCAAGCAGAAACATGTATTTTTACAATGCAATGTGTTACCTAGTAATTACTGTACATTACTAAATGCTAAAAAAATCCTTTCGAGTGACTGAATTATAGATTGTAGTGTTGGTGGCATGAAGTTACTACGTATGTGGTTCATTAACCATTAACACTAAAAACTTACTAACGAGGTTCTGCCGTTAGGTCAATAATTATACAAATGGGTTTGTATGTATTCGATAGTGTACCGTTAATGTCTATCAACTGTGATGATTCACTAAGCCTGTCTGTTGCTTTTTGGTAACAAACATTTTGATTGGAAATGAATCATTAGTCGTCAACGATTACTTAAATAAGACTGTCCGCATTTCATAAACTGGCGTCGAAAAAATGTCGATAAATGTCTGAATACGCAGTTTCAATGTTGATAGAAGAAAACCATGTACGGTTTAAAAACTGAAATGTCAAGTCTTGTCTGGTCGCCAACCATTATTCTACTTTCATCGAATTTGATGTTGATTTATAGTTCCTAATTCATTGATGTGTGGGTGGTGGTTATTGTTTCAACGGGAACAACAATGAGCTCTTCATCACCGAGGGTACTAAATTTCTTCAACGTTATTCAATAATTACAAAAGACTGTCAGTAGAAGGTAACTGTCATGTTTAGACAATCACCTCGGCAAATGCAGACAAATCTGGATGCCTGGAAGTGGAGTCGAATTAATGTGATCGAAGTACGAATTAAAGTTATAGAACAACTTGAGAAAGCTGATTGTTAAATCATTTGTTGTAGGCAGTATTGATATGAAAGAAAGTCGTAAAAATGACCTACATTAAATATTACATTATACAAAGACAAGTTGAAATTGTGTTGGTATAATATTGGGGAGACAGTCACGAAAAAAGTTCTTATATCTTTGAAACCCCTAAAATTATTAATGTATCCAAATACCTTTCTATCACAAAAATTTTTCATAGCATTTGTAAGAGTTATAGAAAATCGGTATGAGTTGTAACGTACCACTGATATTATTAAACAACGTAAATGTTAATCGAAAGATTTATTGAACCAATTTCGGATGAATTTGAGTAAACTGTTCAATAGTTATTGATGGATGGAGGATTATCTTACTGGACCACACACTATTTTTATGTTTGTAGCACTGAACGAGTTGGATGCGTTGCTCGTGCCGTATAACTGTAGGCTTGCATTTGGGAGATGGTGGGTTTCGTACCACACTATCGACAACCCTGAAGAGAACCTTTCTAAGTTCGTGTGACGTTAAGCACTAGTAGCCGGACTGATTAGCTCAGGTGGTAGAACGCTATGCTTCTGAGATCAAGTTGGCGGGTTCGATCCCTGCTCAGCCCTGTAGTATTTGAAGTTACTCAAATACGTAGCCTTGTATTGGTAGATGTACTGGCACGTTAAATAACTTATCCATGGTAACGTTCCGGCACGTTGGCGTCTCCGAATACTGCATAAGGTGTCAGTGGGACGTAAAACCATTAACATTAATTAATTGAACCACTAACAAGTACGATTATACTTGTAGCACTCGCATAACTCAGAATTAAAAAATTAAAAGCTCACAAGGCGTACTATTATCACGAAATTACTTGGTTGCAATTTGTCCAGCTGCTACATCAACTGGAATAGGAAAGATCACTTCCACTCCATTTGAGAGAAAGTGCAGCAAGCTGGTAGATTTGCGTAGCTGTTAATATTTGAGATCATAGCCATTGGACCTCCAGTTTTAAGTAGCTTCCGAAGTACAGATATGTTACATTTCAATTTTAAAATCTCGCATACATAGCATGGAACCACTTCCATTTCAGTTTAGGTGCACTGAACATAATGGAATATTTCAAAAAGTCTCAAGAGGAAAAGTAATAATTATGTGAAGTTGTCCAACGCAATATTTAGCACTACTAAATTAAAACGCTCCAATCATTGGTTTGAAAATATCCACAGCCTGTTTCCAGTCATTTGACCGGGTCAGTGATGCAATGAATGAAGCCCCCATCTAGTGGCGAGGATAGGAATCGTGGCGGCTGCCGAAGCCTGTTGCACTCTTCTGGGGCAATGCCATATGAAATGAAATGATATTGGAGAGTGTTGCTGGAATGAAAGATGACAGGGAAAACCGGAGTACCCGGAGAAGGACCTGTACCTCCTCCGCTTTGCCCAGCACAAATCACACATGAATTGACCGGAATTTGAACCACGAAACCCAGCGATGAGAGGCCGGCGTGCTGCCGCCTGAGCCACGGAGGCTCTACAATCAGTGGTTTAATAGATCGAATAATATGTCTGCATCGAATTACGTGTTTTATTTAAGAAACAATTTCTGATCCCTTCCTCTATGAACCTTAGCCGCAATTAATGTAATTTATATATATAAAATAAGAGTTTTGTCTGTACATTGCTCAGAATTGTATTTCTGCATCGGTCATGTCCACAGTAACCATTAAATGCACTTTTTACATTTCCGTAATTTCTGTCTGTCTGTCTGTCTGTCTGTATGTATGTATATATGTATGTACACGCATCACTAGAAAACGGCCAAAGAGAATTTAATGAAAATCGGTATGAAAAGTAGAGGAATAAGTCGCTACAATCTAGGCCATAAATAATTTCGTTCACGCTGATAGAAATGGTAGTTAAGGAGAAGGCCTAAAATTTAATTTTCAAATATTTATGTTTTTAGTGGTCCTATCTTCATAAAAAATTGGTATGCAAAGTCTAGGAATACTTCGCTACAATCTGGCCTATGAATAATTTTATTCACGCTGAGTGAAATGGTAGTTTAGGGGAAGGACTAAAATTTAATTTTTAAATATTTACGTTATTAATGGTCCTGTTTCATTGAAAATTGGTATGCAAAGTCGGAGAATGAGCCACTATAATTTAAGCTATAAGTAATTTTATTTACGCTGAGTGAAATGGTAGTTTAGGGGAAGGCCTAAATGTAATTCTCAAATATTTATATTATTAGTTGTCGTATCGATACATACTACATAACCAAAGTTATAGAGAATTAAATTTCCGACCATTTATGTCTTATACATTTTTACCGTACCGGCTATGATGACACAGATATTCATGAATTTGTATTTTTGTTGCCAAGTCCATATCTATGCCGAGCCACGAGAAAATGGGCTAACTGAATTTAATGAAACTCGGTATATAGAGTAGGGGAATAAGAAACTACAGTCCAAGCTATAAACAATTTTATTCATCCTGGATGAAATTGTAGTTTAGGGGAAGGCGCCTAAAATGTCATTTTTAAATACCAATGTTATTGGTCCTATCGAAAAGTACTATATAATAAAGTTATAGTGAATACAATTTCCGATCATTTATCTTTTATTCAGTTTTACCGTACCGACTATGAGAAGAGTGGTATTTCAGTGTGAGAATAAAACGAAATGTGAAGGCCTGTAATATCGAAAGAGCATAACATTGACCAACAATAACATTACAATGACCATTTTTTATTGTGATGTTCTTTTGTCTCTTATGCTGCCTCTCAACTCCGATAGATGGGATTACTGCTGCGTACCGAGATAACAGCCTGACTGAATATTGGCATGAAATAGCCAGGGAGTTAGAAAACTTTCTTCTTTAGCATGCCATTCCTCTGGTTCGTACATTTTCTGATACAGCTGGTACGTCATACACTGGATCATCATAGTATTTCAGCTATTCGATCCCTACTCTGACGCGCTGTTTTGAATGAGCAGTGTGCATACTTAAGGCAGAGCCGAACTTAGTGGTGGTGGTGGTGGTGGTAGTAGTAGTAGTAGTAGTAGTAGTAGTAGTAGTATGGCCTCTTCACTTTTATTAAATTCTACATTCAATTTATTCCAAACTAGCAGTGAAGAGGGGGTTTCTCTTTTGGCTTGGAGGAAAAATTTGCCTTCAAGTCAGATAGATTTTTACGCCGCCAGTGTAGTGAATTGATATTTCCCGACTCATCGGGTACTCCCAGGAAACAGAATAGTAATTGGGCATAGTTTTTCCCCTGGGAGTCTCCAGTATTCGACCCTCTCTCCGCCGAAGAAAGCCGAAGAGTGTTCACGGATCACGGCTGTCTGCGGTTTGGTCATTCCAGGTCTGGAACTTTGGACTGTTAGATAGGCAGCGTAGCCCTGTTCGTTAAAAGTAAGAAAATGTGTGGTGTTTAATTTGAACGAGTATTTCGTAATATGAAAGCATTGCTTTTAATCGCGCCATTCCTATTGACGTCATTGTATGTTCACTTCAGTTGGGGAAACCACTAAGACAGTCTTTCTGAGGATGTAAAAAGGCATTATAACGAAAACATGCCAACCTGATTGTGACTGATGGTATGAAATTGAGTCTACCATTACAGTGAAAATTCCCTCAGTCTTCATATGAGAAAAGATGTTTGGTGACCTCCCGTCGCGTTTCTAGGGTAACGTTAAGAGCTGTACAATTTAAGACAATCTTGCTCACAACGTGTACACTACCTAACTTAGAATTCTGTGTACAATGTAGAATTCCATAGCGAAGCACGGGTACATCAGCTAGTCTGATCTATTTCTTCGACAGAGTGCATTGTGGAAGTATTATTGGTTGACCTTTACATAGCCAGCCTGTTTGTTGGAATGTCATCGCTTGGATTTGACCTATACGTCGGTTCATGAACAACGTGTACAGATAACAAATTAGAAAAGTCTTTAAACGCTGCTGACACATAAATATATTAGTTTCATCCTACTAAAGCACTGTATTTACTACAACGTTATTGATTTTATGGTATTATTAAGTTGTATATGCAGATACAGGTACGCCTCTGTGGTTTAGTGGTTAGTGTGATTGGCTGCAACCCCCCGGAGGCCCAGGTTCAATTCCCGGCTCTGCCACGAAATTTTAAAACTGGTATGAGGGCTGGAACGGGGTCCACTCAGCGTCGGGAGGTCAACTGACTAGAGGTGTGTTCGATTCCCACCTCAGCCATCCTGGAAGTGGTTTCCTACTTCTCCTCCAGGCAAATGCCGGGATGGTACCTTACTTAAGGCCACGGCCGCTTCCTTTCCTCTTCCTTGTTTATCCCTTCCAATCTTCCAATCTTCCAATCCTCCACCAACACCCCTGTTCATTATAGCGGATGAGGCCACCTGGGCGAGGTACTGGTCATTCTCCCCAGTTGTATCCACCGACCCGATGTCTCACGCTCCAGGACACTGCCCTTGAGGCGGTAGAGGTGGGATCTCTCGCTGAGTCCGCGGGCAAAACCAACCCTGGAAGGTAAGCAGATTAAGAAAAGAAGATATGCAGGTACAGACTCAAAGATCAAATCATAAGATTGGTAGCGCTTATCATGAAAGTTATTCTTCACATAATTTTGTGCTGATGGTGATTGTAGTTATAAGGAATAAAAGAGAAGAGTTGTCAGCTCCACATGCTGAAGGCTTTTTCCCAGCAGTTGGACGTCGCAGTAACGCAAAACAAATTTTTGATGACGCTGGTACTGGAAAGTATGCCGGCAATGCGGCGTACGAGTTGGGTACCTGCCTCTAACCCGGAAGCCTCAGGTTCCCAATTCCCGGCACGTCAGGGATTTTTACCTGGATCTGAGAGCTGGTTCGTGGTCCACTCTGCCTACGTGATTGCAAATGAGAAGCTATCTGACGGTGAGATGGCGGCCCCGGTCTGGAAATTCTAGAATAATGACCGAGGGGATTCGTTCTGCTGACCACACGACACCCCGTAATCTCCTGGTCTTCGGGTTGAGCAGCATTAGCCTGGTAGGCCATGGCCCTACTGGGTTCTTACACAATGGGATTAATTTGTATTATCAGTACTGCTGACGGTCGTGTTGGAGTCCACCGCCTCTCAACAGCTACACGACGCGTACTACGTAGCCAACTCGCCGGATCATTGCAGGAATATGCTCCGGTATAACGCGGAATACCTAGTCGAATCCTAGATAAATATGTTAACAATTATTGTATGCACTTACATGGCGATCATCATGACGAGACTGCTCTAAGCATGTAAGCTCTCAAATACGACAATTTTAGCGGAACAGACACACATTACGTTTACCTAGGATAATTCCAGCTACTACGATGTGTCGCAGGAGATCTGCAGCTAAAGCAGTGTAGAATTTTGTTATTAAAGGTTGAAGATTCTATAGATGGTTGAGATGTCCATTCTTCATCCAACTTCATAACCTCTTCCTTGACTGGTTAACGTCGAACGCTTCTCAAGTTAGGTATTCTTGTAGTCGGGTCACTTTAGTCATACTTTCATAATGACTTCTAATTGACTCTGCGTTGCTGTACTTCATCACTTTGAACATTCGTCCACGTCGAAGAGACATATTCAGAAACACTAAAAATGCAACGTGCTGCCACACACTTTAAATGAAGTGTTCTATGTGTAAAACAGGGGCGTGCTCGGCGAGTGAAATCACCACTCGCTTGTCACCAAGGGGACCGCCTTAGAATGCCGACCAGTGAAAGTGGCACTTTTGAAATGATGCTTGTGATGATGATGTTTGTTGTTTAAAGGGGCCTAATATCCAAGGTCATCGGCCCATTTTAAAAATAAAAAACTCGTCTAAGTAGTTCGAATTCCACGTAGCGTTGATTCCAGCTCCTTCCAAAGTCTCGATTAGCCTGTTTTACGATTCTTTCGTTAGAGATATTCCTTAGATCGGGTCACATCAAATGAAAAATGAAAAGACCCATTTTGCCAGCAGAATATTATTACCTATGTCATAACTTTGACATTTGGTTGCTGATTAACGAAATCATATCCCTCGGCTTTCTTTAAACTATGTAATAAGTCAATAATTTTTTTGCTAGTTGCTTTACGTCGCACCGACACAGATAGGTCTTATGGCGACAGTGGGATAGGAAAGGCCTAGGAGTTGGAAGGATGCGGCCGTGGCCTTAATTAAGGTACAGCCCCAGCATTTGCCTGGTGTGAAAATGGGAAACCACGGAAAGCCATCTTCAGGGCTGCCGACTGTGGGATTCGAACATCAATACATTTTAAAGTGTCATTATCTCCAATGTTAGGTCCCTGTCTCCGTGACAATTTCAAAATAAACACATTTTCTTATTCCCATTATTTTATGTATCTCATGGGAAAAACTGGTGAGCTCTTATCGCATAATTCAGTGAAGTAAAACACCAGGCTTCCTGCCTTCCAGTTTTTAATTCACTGCGAGATGGTCACAGAATATGAAATAATATCCTGTTATTCTTGGGTTTATTTAAAAGCAAACAAAGCGGTCGTACTAGAAGACATGAAGATCCCTGAAGGAGAGGACGATAAAAGCTCTCTGCGGTAAATGGGATAGAGCGTTTAGCTCCATTTCGTTTTTTTTTTTTTTTTGCTAGATGTTTTACGTCGCACCGACACAGATAGGTCTTACGGCGACGATGGGACAGGGAAGGGCTAGGAGTGGAAAGGAAGCGGGCGTGGCCTTAATTAAGGTACAGCCCCAGCATTTGCCTGGTGTGAAAATGGGAAACCACGGAAAACCATTTTCAAGGCTGCCGACAGTTGGGTTCGAACCTACTATCTCCCAAATACTGGACACTGGCCGCACTTAAGCGACTGCAGCTATCGAGCTCGGTCTTAGCTCCATTAATGGTCCTCTCTGCCCCCAGAATTAATCTGTAAGTATTTTGTGGTGTAGGCTATTTGCCTCTTCAGAAGTGGAAGTCTCCTTTCTAAATTTTTCGACTTCTATTTGAGAAATAAAGCTCGTCTTTCCAGAGCTTAGGTATATGCAGGAATCAACATTTTCTCTTTTTTATGGAGTTCATTTTGATTGAAATTTGTATCGTCCCATTTCCTTAAAAAAATAATCGTACGTGAATTATTGAAAATGATATTTTCTGTGTCGCTCTCTTGCTATGGGAGCATGTATGATACTTCCCACCTGGCTGGCCCTGGTTAAATTTCCCAACACGTTGCATGCCTAGGAATTTTTCAGGCTCTAAAAGAGGATGCGCTCACTTTCCGAATCATAACGGAGAAGATACAGTGAGTTAAAATCTCGTTTTTTTGTTACCCTAGAGAGGGATCTCTACGGTTTCTCAATTGAACTGGGATATGCCTAGCACATAAGTCCTGTTGGATTTCTTCTGAATCCATACCTGAAGTACTGTCAAACACATACTTCAGTACAAAGACTTTAAATTTCGTGTGGCTCTTTCTAGCCTTGTGCAGCCCTTGTAAGGCAGACCCTCCAATGAGGGTGGGCGGCATCTGCCATGTGTAGGTAACTCCGTGTTATTGTTGTGGAGAACAGTGTTATGTGTGGTGTGTGAGTTGCAGGGATGTTGGGGACAACACAAACACTCAGCCCCCGACCCACTGGAATTAACGAATGAAGGTTAAAATCCCCGACATGGCCGGGAATCGAACCCGGGACCCTTTCAACCGAAGGCCAGTACCCTGACCATTCAGCCAACAAGTCGGACAGTACTGCCTGCATACGAGTCAGTGAACAGCATTTCATATGCTAAGCTTGTTAACTACGCTGTCCGAAACTTTTAAACTTAAACAATTGTTACTCTCCTGTACAAAGTAATATCTGCTGTGCAATAAATCTAGTTTAAGCTGTTCCAAAATGTTCCTACTTTCATTAAATTGAATGGATGGAGTAGATTGAGGCAAGGTGATGCTGAGCAGCCCTTCAGAGTTGGTATTTAGACTTCTATTCAAACTTATCTTAATTTTCATTTATTTATAGTACGTAAACCCATCGCACTAGCGTAGGCCTACTGGTATATGGAATATAAATTGTTACATGTGGGTGAAAAATAATTAATGACATGAAGTATAATTATAATATACAAATTGAAAAGACATTAAAGCATAACTGAATAAATTGCGGTGTAAACAATAAAGGCCCTAAAGTGGATACTTAAAACATACCTACCTGGAGACTTCATATTTCCAGAGAACGTGATTATGTAGGCTCAATAGGAGACATATATGCAGTGGTATGGTTTAGCCACTTAATTGCCGTTGGGCTGGCATACAGTAATTTCTTCCCGGTCTCCAGAGAAGCACGTACACGGCCACACTGTAACGATGTGGTCCACTGTTTAATTGGCAGCCCCACAGTCACGCTCTGGAGAGTCTAAATTTCCCCACTTAGGTAGTTCACTTTTACATCTCCCATCACCGGTTCTAATACTGTTTACCTGGTGCCAGATATTCCATGGAAATTGCATTCCGGGTGGAGCTTGAGTAAGGTTTGTGGGGCCGCCTTCTTGAAAGTGAGGGATGGTTTTCTTCATCTCCATAATTCTTCTATGAAAAGCTCTTCATATAATGTCAGTCTCTGTAGTTTCCACATCGGAAGCCTTTACTTAACGCAGGTACTGTGGTAATATATTGGAACGTGTAATTTTACTGTCTAAGTAATGTGTATTCAATCCAAGTTCTCTATGATGAACAATAAGGGCTAAGTTGAGCTTTGGAGTTCCGGTCCTAAGTTAGCAGATCCGTTGTCCGGATCAGTCCGGTGATATGTGAAAGTGTTCAAATACGCCATTATCCTGTCGGTGGATATACCTGAACTTGAAGGAATTCCTGCGGGATAAAATTCCAGTACCTCCATTTCCTCTAAAACCGTAAAAGTAGCTAGTAGAACATAAAAATAACACCATTAAATAATAATAATAATAATAATAAATAATAATAATAATAATAATAATAATAATAATAATAATAATAATAATAATAATAATAATAATAATAATAATACTATGGCCTCAGCCACCGTGTGGAATAATTTTAATTTGACTAGATCTGGCTGCTTGCCAGTCAATCTCAATTAAAGTACTTCTGCTATAGTAATAGACAGTATCGGGAGTACGTATGGACCAGAAAGAAGAAATGTTTTGAAACCCACTGTCTACGAGCAGTTCATGATTTCCTTAGCTATCCTTGTCAACCGCTGGCCAGGTGTGGATTTGTATAATTCTAAGAACCGGAGCTGCTTTCCTTCTTTAATCAACTAGGTACGTGTGCCAAACAGTCGCCACTGCGATTACAGGTTATCAGATCAATTGTGAGGCGTATTTGATTAGACGCTCTCATTCTAGAGTCTCTGCTCCGGGATCGAATCTCAGTCCAGCAGGTTGGTATTTTAGGGCGCTTTAATACGAGCCATCTATCCCGACACTTGAGCCTCATAAAATCAATGGCAGTTGAAGGGTTGTCCCACTATTACTACAGAACAGATAATCAGGAGTACTTTCCAGACAGAGTTATTGATCACTACGTCTCAAGTTCCCAAGTGTGAACAACATTAAAACGTCTAAGCAAGCGTTGAGTGTTTATTCGGGTCAACCACCATCGACGCCATCGTGGTGGAAGTGTCAACATCATATCATCCACGGCTAAAACTGGGTTGGAGAAGAGGAATCAAATCACAAAATATAACTGAAGAGGTTGTTGTTGTTGCTGCAGTTGTTCCTGCTTCGTGTAACAAAACAGATGTTCAGTGCTCTTGACTCGAGTGCAGTCTGTGCAATAGTTTGTATGACTGTAATGTCTATACGTCTGTCTGTATTTAAGCACGGAAAAACTCTTTCTTGGACCGAGCAAGTTGGCAGTGTGGTTAGGGGCACGGAGCTGTAAGCTTGTATTCGGGAGATAGTGGATTCAAACCCCATTGTCTGCAGCTCTGATGATGGTTGTTCCGTGGTTTCCCATTTTCATACCAGCCAAATGCTGGAGCTATACCTTAATTACGGCCGCGGCCGCTTCCTTCCCACCCTAGCCGTTTCGTACCGTATCATCACCATAAGACCTATCTGTGTTGGTGTGACGTAAAGCAACTTGCAAAATAAACCTCTTTCTTGAATGGCCAAAAAGGGGTTTGGACTCACGCGTCCTCTCAGTTGTCTTTGCGAGCACCAGGGAAAGAACGCTAGTTCTCACCAAGGCTGCCTCCGTTAGCACCCCGGACAATATGCAGTACGTAGGACTCTCCTAAAGGAGAGGAACATATTTCGCAAGCTGAAATTTATTAACTGTCCGGCTAGATGATGGCTAAATATTTAGCGTGCTTGCCTTTGGTCCATAGGGTCCCGGGTTCGATTCCATCAACTGTCTGGGATTTTAACCTTAATTGGTTAATTCCAATGGCTCGGGGGTTGGCTGTGTGTGGCGTATTCAGCATTAGAAATCATCCTATGTAGGGCCCTCATCTTTATAGACATGCAGGTCACCTAATAGGTCATCTACGAGGAAAAGACCCTCACCAAGTCTCTCCGGAGGTCATACGCCATTATTTTTATTTATTAATTTTATTGTATAGCTCAGTAACTACAAATGCAGCTACGATAGATGTTCCATAAGTCTTGACAACTGTGTTACTTCTTCCAATGAAACAACAGGAACGCGCAGATGACTTTAAAGGCCACTGGATTGAGCCCCCAAATGCTAGCACAAATTTAGCTCTGGATACTGGAGCTAATGCTAACGGACAATCCAAATGCAACTAAATATAAATCAGTTTTATTATTCACATAAAACTAGCGCATCTGAAAGTCCGTTATATAATTCGGAATTCTGGCCACGCAGAAATATTCCTATGGGTGGATAATCCCTGCACAGTCGAAATCTTGCCATCTGTTAAGCACCACTGGATGAGTGGACATGGCACGTCCACTCCACGACAGTTAAATTGTTGCTGTGCATCTATAGTCTGTAGTCCTCAAAGTTTAATATGACAAACCACTCTCACCTAACGCTTCTTTAGTTCCACATGACACTAACGTTCATTTCTTCCATGGAGAACGGAAATTTTCGCGTATCACCGCTGTTCAGCTCCTTCGAACATGGCAGGTAGAACACTAACATTTTTGGGTGTTTTTGACGATTCACAAATGTACCCAGATGCTATGAAATGATGGTATTCAGTAGAGTGTACATAGGTTTTCAATCAAATACACTGGACGTACAGTGTTTGCACAAGTTCGGAAGAGGTAACACAGTTACGACAACTTCGGAAACGACCTTCGAAAAACTGTATTTTACTTGCTGCCGGATACATTAGCATTCAGTAAGTATTGTTCAGATTTTTACATTGCCTAGTAATACCAGTAAAAGTTTTATCAAGTTCGCATTTAATTCTTGGCAGCTAAATGTGGTTGGCACTGTGAATACTCCAATTCAATAAATATTTATGTGCTTCTTTTGCAGAATCGATTTAGAGACTTATATCAAGAACTTACTCTAGAATTTGCGATATTATTAAAAAATATGATTTTCGTAATAATTAGTTAAAATAATTGCATTAAAAAAAGATCGTAGACCAATGACTGGCAAGACTTCCGCCGCAGGAGCGCAATAACGTCTGGCGAGCTATCCACCACCATTGCAGTATTCGGTGGAAGTATGTGATAAAGACGGATGTCTACTCCCAACTGCGGCTGACGAGGGGTGAGGGTATAATCGTAAAATGTATTCGGGCTGAAATTGGATTGATAAACATGATGAAGCAAAATCTCCGTTCACAGCCTTCATAATCGAAGATTAACATTTTGTATTTTACAATAACACTACTTCGCATTCAGGCACGTGTGTTAGTATACTTATGTTTGGACTGTACAATGTGTTTTATTTTTGGAACAAGGTTTTGCGATACACTCAACCGCACGCAGCTGCACTGGCTATAGTCCGTTGAACCCAAACGTTGCCGGGACCAGGAAAGAAAAAGTCTTCCATACATTGCGAGCGTTGAAATAACTTAGCAGCTCACCTGTGCAGTCGAAGATATTTCTGTTGAGGCAGTAATTTTTAAAAGTCGTACACACATTTCGGGATTGAAAACGTATGTCCTTGAGTCGTGTGTTGCATATTTACCAGCTCAAGGTGGTACTAATGGGGGAACAGTCTCAGCAGAAAGCGAGGAAAGCCTGATACATAAATAAAAGTCAGTCTTGAGCCCTTCGAATTTGTAAACCTATTTTAAAACATACAGTCAGGCAATAGAACTGTGTAGCTCTCACGTGGCCAGGTGTCTGGCATTTTTCCTCCACACCATCCCATCACTGCGCTCGGCGCGCAAGGTAGTATTGCGGCCGCAGCCTTCGCGTGAGGAGCGCTGTTCGGGCAAGGCTGGCCTATGGCATGTTGTTGTTTGTATAAAGAAACACAACATCTGTAAAACTTCATGCAAATGGAGTACCTGTAATAGTTGTAGAATTATGATGAAAATCAAGTGTGAAAATGAAAGTTACGGAAAATAAACAATAAACATGTGACGGAGGGGAACGTAGCAAGTCGCATACGTGGACATTTAAGAGCATATCCTTAGAAGTAGTGGTGACATAATTACTTTTTCTGAAGTTTAAAGAGGAAAGTATATTCTGTAGAGAAAAGAACACGTAAAAATGCAGCTTTTAACTCATGAAGTGTACATCTCCTTTAAATTAAAAGATACTTTTCAGTACTCCGGATTCAGCACGAAACTGTAGAATCACTTTGCTGAAGATCGCAATATTATCACTGAGACAAACTTGCCTGATTATTTTGTTATTTTTCCTTTACCAAAAACCCGAACCAAATCTCATGGGCCTTGGCCTACCGCTAATCAGTCTGAAGTTCTGCAGATTACGAAGTGTACGCAATGTCAGCACGATGAATCCTCCCGGTTGTTACTTTAGCTTTCAAGACCGCAGACGCTATCTCACCGTTATATGGCTCCTCAATAGTTATCACATGTGCTGAGTGGACGTTGAATCAGCCCTCAGACAGAGGCAAAAATCCCTGACTTGGCCGGGAAATAAACCCGGGTCGTCCGAGTAAGAGATAGGTTCGCTAGCCCTAGACCATAGGCCCGGCATTTTGCCCGTACAATGGTATTTAAACACGTCATGTCAGAGCCAGGAAACAAACCAGATTCAATCAAGTGGATACCTGTCGTGTCCAACCCTGCACTTCGGCGGTGAAGAATCACTTAATATAACGAAACATTCCCTAAGAGTGATTCTGACTGCAGTGCTTGGTAAGAAACCAAGACGCCCGGTTTTAATTCCGTAATCCCGTTGCTTCAGCCTCTGTACAGTTTCTTAGTGGCCACAAGGGCTTAACAGTGGCTTGCACACTTAAATTATAATATCAGGATTACTGGCAGTGCAGCCCACAGCCGCCTCATACGCCATTAATATTCTCTTTCCTTGTGGCGCAGTCTGGAGAATTAACTGGTGGAACGCGGCAGGACGATGCGTCCAGAAAATATACTAGACCCTTACTATGTCACGAGGAGTGAACGGATTTAAGGCACATAACATGGTATAGTCCGAACTTCGTGAGGGATACTTAGACTACACTAATGTTGTGTAATATATTAAGCATAACTGGCAGGTGTTCCAAAGGACTTTACGTCCAGGAATATATTGTGGGTGAAGGAACCTCCAAGACTTTTCAAACATAGACCCTATTGAAATCCACCTTATTAGTGACTAATCGGCTCTTTCTGTGGATCGATGGCATAGTGCCGGACTCCGGATCCCAAGATCACGGGTTCAAGCACAGCAGAGTTTAGTGGAATTTTCTCCATGTCGTACGATGGCGGCATGTATAATTTATCTGGTGAGGCGTTTAGTGTTTTCGCAATATAATTAATTCGAACTCAGTCATTGGTCGCCCAACAAAGATCCTTATCTGTCACTTGGTAAAATGAAACCGAACGTCAAAATTGACTCGCAGTCAGTCTAAATCAGAGGTGCAAAACTGGGCGCCCGTTGAGGCTAGCCCAGTGCGGCCGGGCCTGCATGGTGTTGATGCGGGCAGCTTGCGCACTAAGCATAATTATGTCACAGTGAAGCGAGGGAGCGAACTCACTTTGCAGAGAAGCGAAGAGCATTGACGTTGGAGTGTGATTATGAAGCTCTCCTCCACTACTCAGCGAAGTGTTGATTGGGGTACATTACTTAAAATAAAACTGTATAATGGCAACAAAAAAAATTGACCTTTTCGAGATATTCTGGTTTGATTTATACTGCGCTCAATATAAACAGTCAGTTTTATTTTCTTATATTTATTCATTCAAAGAAAATTTACACGTTCTAATTTTTGTGTTAAAGTCCACAACGGGTTTAAGAGTACAAGCTACGATTTACAATTCCGTGGCTGGGAATGAAAGTATTTACATTTTAAAAGTAAAATTCCTGTTATTCATTAAGCAAAAAGTAATAATTGCCTAATTACATAATGCAACAATGATTTTGCAGAGTGTTGTGTGACCTTCCCTGTGCAGTGAATTTCTAAAACTAGCATTTAAAATTTAAGAGGTGTCCGGTGATAATAGTTAGCCTCTAAATGGAGAAAGGGAGTTTCATCACGACTGAGGACATAAAAAGTACAACAACTATGTAAATGCATCTACCAGATAGATATAGAGTATGCCTTCGAATAAATAACTTGACTGATTTTATTCCCGGTAAGCATGATTGGATTGTTGGCGAGTTTATCAGATAATTTAAATCCAAACAGTCACAGATTGTCCACCGTACCTCCGCAATATACTGTATTAGAACTTTTTCTAAAGCACCTCTTAAAATGTAATAGTAAAAAATTGTAAATCTTTAGACTGTAAAAATATTTGAGGTTGTCGCCCTAACACTTTATTGTATCTGGTCAAAATACATAAATTGCAATGGACATAAATAACTTATTTCTTACAACGTAAATTGAAGATGAAGTGGATTTCTGTCCTCCTTCATTCATTATTTTCTGCCTCCACTACAAACTCGGGTATCACCGCAGTGATCGAGAGTGACTGGGAGAACTTAGCCCAACCTTCACGGCCTGTGACGTAGCCAAAACATCACTGTGGTTAAATAATATACGACCATCACCCGCCAGTCCGCCCACTTACCGTGCTGGGCGCCCGCACGACGAAATGCCCAGCGTGAGCACCTCTGGTCTAAATGGTGTCAAAAATGGCTTCACATGATTGCTGAAACTACACGATTATATTCTTCTTCTTCTTTTGATATTGCTTTTTCCCAATCCTGTGGGGTCGCGGTTGTGAACTGCGTCGCACATGTGGATTTAGCCCTGTTTTACGGCTGGATGCCCATCCTGACGCCAATCCTATATGGAGGGATGGAATCACTATTGCGTGTTTCTGTACCGGTTGGTAGTGTGGTATGTTGTCTGAATATGAAGAGGGGAGTGTTGGGATGGACACAACCACCCAGTCCCCGAGCCAAAAGAAGTAATCAGAAGCTATTTAAGTCACCGATCCGGCCGGGAATCGAACCCGGGACTCTTTTAACTGAAGGCCAGTACGCTGGCCATTCAGGCAACGAGTCGGACCACACGATTATTTTATTATCATTGTCATTTCCGTCGAATTACCCTATAAAAGCAGTATAGTTCAAGATATACTGCAATCAAAGATTCATATGTATATAGGAAATACATATTCTACACAAAATATGCACGCCAGTTCAATATGATTCCTAGGAATACGTGTATACCAACAAATCGTATGTGCAAATCTATACAAAACATACTATATTTTCTGATTTGATCGCCCATACATGAGGTTAATGCCACACATTTTGAAATTGAGAGGCCTCAAATTTAAATCCTGATGGTATACGACCTTTTACCTCAATCATATTGTAGTATCGCAGGTTTTAGAAAAATCTATTTAATTTTCCCCCCGACAACTTCACTACATTCTTTATCTTGAGGGCTTGTGTTATCCACGATCTTCAAGCTGCTCTAATATCATCGACCTGGAAGAAAGCGAACACTCAGAGAGGGAGGCACATGGGAAACATCAAATGAGAAAGTAGATGATGTTGGTAGGCCCCCAACTTGACATGTCACCTATGACATTACACTGACCGATTACTGTTAGTTAGGATGTGCTCTGTCTCCTCTGGTGTCATGAACTTCACTAAAAGGAAGCATTATTGCAGCATTTCTTTGTGGCCACAAAGGTTTAACAGTGGCTTGCACACTTAAATTATAATATCCGGATTACTGGAAGTGCACAGCACAGCCACCTCTCATGCCATTAATATTCTCTTTCCTTGTGGCGCAGTCTCGAGAATGAACTGAACTAATGTAAACTTACTAAGAACTAACCGCCAACGACGGGTACGACAGGAAGGTATTCTAAAATCTTGGCTGACTTAGTACATGATGTGGGGGGGAGGTTTCAGTGTTCAAAGCAGCAAGTTGGGGACCAGATGAAGTTAGTTCACTTTTAAGAGGGCTTAAATATTTGAGACCCGCGCTAGTGATTTATTTGTACGTTATTGAATCTATTCTATCTATATTATTACTATTATTATTATAATGATTATTATTCAACCCCTGCTAAACATATGACCTTGCCATGGTGGGGAGGTTTGTGCGTCTCAGTGAAGCAATATAGTGGAATATCGGATGGGTATCTGTCGAGAGACAGGACTAACGAATGGTTCACTGAATGAGGAGTAGCAGCCTTTCGGAAGTTTCAAGGGCAGCAATATAGATGATTGACTGATATGCCCTTATCATACAACGTTGTAATACTTAACATGGCTTAGCTGTGTTGATACTGCTACACGACTGAAAGCAGCAGGAAAATATAGCCGTAACTAACTCCCGGGAACATACACCTCTCCCTGTATTAAAATTGTACTGATCACGGCTTCCTCCCGGGTAAATTATTCCGGAGGTACAATCTCTGCGTGGGGATTAAACGAGAAGGGGCAATCATCAGGATGATGGATCTTGACATTCTGTCAGTCGCAGTGCGAAATGTTAGAAGTTTGAATCGTTGTGATAGGTTAGAGGATCAGAAAAGGGAGGTGGATATACTAAACTTCACGCCTGATCTCGGAGTATTGAACTACGAAAGACAAGCCCACATACGTAGCGTTCGTAGAGCTAGAATAGGCAATCGATAATGTTCATTGGACCAAGCTATTTCATCATCATCATCATCATCATCACTTTACCCTCCAGGTTCGGTTTTTCCCTCGGACATAGCGAGGGATCCCACCTCTACCGCCTCAAGGGCAGTGTCCTGGAGCTTCAGACTCTTGGTCGGGGGATACAACTGGGGAGTATGACCAGTACCTCGCCCAGGCGGCCTCACCTGCTATGCTGAACAGGGGCCTTGTGGAAGGATGGTAAGACTGGAAGGGATAGGCAAGGAAGAGGGAAGGAAGCGGCCGTGGCCTTAAGTTAGGTACCATCCCGGCATTCGCCTGGAGGAGAAGTGGGAAACCACGGAAAACCACTTCGAGGATGGCTGAGGTGGGAATCGAACCCACCTCTACTCAGTTGACCTCCCGAGGCTGAGTGGACCCCGTTCCAGCCCTCGTACCACTTTTCAAATTTCGTGGCAGAGCCGGGAATCGAACCCGGGCCTCCGGGGGTGGCAGCTAATCACGCTAACCACTACACCACAGAGGCGGACCCACCAAGCTATTTAAGAATCTAAATGTGATCGGGATCGGATACCGAGAAAGAAGAATTATCTGCAATCTGTACAAAAATAAGTTTGCAGTGATAAGAATCGAGGGCTTTCGAGAAAGAAGCAGCAGTCCATAAATGAGTGAGGTTAGGCTGCAATTCCCCCCTGCCCCTCATTTCAATGTTTATGTAGAACGGGTGGTAAAGTAAATCAAAGAGAAATTTGGCAAGGGATTCACAATCCAAGGAGAGGAAGTCTAAAACCTGAGATTTGCTGATGATATTGTTATTTTAACTGAGACTGCAGAAGATCTAGAGAAATTGCTGAATGATATCGACAGAGGCTTGGAAAAGGAGTACAAAATGCAAATAAATAAGTCCAAAACAGTAGTAATGGAGTGCAGTCGAACGAAGTCATGTAATGCAGGAAATATTAGATTAGGAAAGGAAGTTTAAAAAGAAGTAAATAAATATTGTTACTTGGGTAGTAAAATAACTTTTTTTGCAAGCTTCTTAACGTCGCACCGACACAGATAGGTCTTATGGCGACGATAGGATAGGAAAGGGCTAGGAGTGGGAAGGAAGCATCCGTGGCCTTAATTAAGGTACAGCTCCAGCATTAGCCTGGTGTGAAAATGGGAAACCACGGAAAACCGTCTTCAGGGCTGCCGACAGTGGGGTTCGAACCCACCATCTCCCGAATACTGGATACTGGCCGCACTTAAGCGACTGCAGCTATCGAGTTCGGTAGTAAAATAACTAACGATGGAAGAAGTATGGAGGACATAAAATACAGACTAGCAAGGAAGGCCTTTCTTAAGAAAAGAAATTTGCTCACTTCGAACATTGGTATAGGAATTAGAAAGATGTTTTTGAAGGCTTTCGTATGCAGCGTGGCATTGTATGAAAGTGAAAGATTGACGTTAACTGGTTCAGAAAGAATGAGAACAGATGCTTTAGAAATGTGGTGTCACAGATGAACGCTGACGGTGAGGTGGGTAGATGGAATCACGAATGAAGGCATACTGAATCGAACTGGTGAGAGGAGATAGATTTAGCTAAATTTGATAAGAAGAGAAGATAGAATGAAAGGACACATCTTAAGGCAGCAAGGACTTGTTCAGTTGGTTTTCAAGGGAAGTGCAGGTGGTCAGAACGGTACGGATACCCCAAGGTATGAATATCGCAAGCACCGAGCTCGATAGCTGCAGTCGCTTAAGAGCGGCCAGTATCCAGTATTCGGGAGATAGTAGGTTCGAACCCCACTGTCGGCAGCCCTGAAAATGGTTTTCCGTGTTTTCCTATTTTCACACCAGGCAAATGCTGGGGCTGTACCTTAATTAAGGCCACGGCCGCTTCCTTCCCACTCCTAGCCTTCCCTGTCCCATCGTCGCCATAAGACCTATCTGTGTCGGTGCGACGTAAAGCAACTAGCAAAAAAAAATGGCAAGCAGATTAGGGCAGATGTAGGATGTAGTAGTGGCGTAGAAATGAAAGGATTAGTACAGAATAAGGTGGCATGGAAAGATGCTTCAAACCAGTCTCTGGACTGATGATTCAAACATAAAATTTTATTTTTACTATTTGCTATTCAAATATCGCTAAACAGCTAGTTTACTTCTATTTCGTAATTAACTGTATACACTTCGCAAAAATTATATTCTTATTACTATTATTATTATCGTAGGATAGTATTAGCGTTGTTGTTGCTGTTGTTTTAAGTTCAGCTAACTATTTATAGGACGTCATTTTACCAGAGTTTTTTAACTCAGGAATTCTTTTACGTGCCAGTAAATCTACTGACCGAGGCTGACCTATTTGAGCACCTTCAAGTACTACAGGATTTAACCTGGACTGAACCGCCAACTGGGGATCAGAAGGTCAACGCTGTGCAGTCTGATCTACTCAGCACAGCTTGACATAAAATTGCCCTGTGAACTGCGCTGAACTGATCACTGCAATCCGCACAATCAAGCAACAACAACAACCACCACCATCGCAACAACGACAGTAAAATGCGGTCCTAAAAAGGCAGTTGAGTATCCCATAGAAATAGCCTTCTTCATCTAAATGGGCGGGCAGGAAATGATAAGTCATGTTCTTTAGCTGTTTTTGCTAGTATCATGTTATATTTCTGTGTACTTTGCTGGATGACATCTCAGTCAAGCATATGGAGCGCTCGGTCATTTAATTTTCTGTACTGTATTTCCTAACTAACGTTACTAACCAGCCACATGTATGAGGAAAGTAAATATTTGAATAGTCCATCTTCTCGCATGGTCCGCAAGAGACGTAGAGAAGGCTATGCAAGGCGCGTGACTTCAGTTAAGCGGTGTATTTACCTTTGTAATGGTCTTGCTCAAACATGAGCCTTACCTAGAACGACCGAGAGTTGGCTAAATTAAAGTAAAGGGACATTTACCATCTTACATATTTCAGACGACGGACAGGTTGCACATTGACATCAAGAGGAACGAGACCTGGTAATATAACATCTACTTTAAAAGTAGAACTGATTTCCATAGCTGAGCAAAGAAGGCGATGCCCTCGATAATTGACTTCTTCTTCGTTTTATTCTTATTATTAATATTATTATTATCAATATTATTATTTTAATTTTACTGGTTTTACGTCCCTTTAACTACTTTTACGATTTTTGGAGACTCCGAGGTGCCATAATTGTGTCTAACATGAATTATCTTACGTGCCAGGAAATCTGCTGATACGAGACTGACGTATTTGAGCACTTCGAAATACCACTGGACTGAGCCGGGAACGAACCCGCCATCTTTAGTTAAGAAAACGAGCACTCTACCGTCTGAGCTACTCAGCCTGGGGTTTGACTCCTTTAAAGAGAATAATAATAATAATAATAATAATAATAATAATAATAATAATAATAATAATAATAATAATAATAATAATAATAATAATAATAATAATAATTGTCGTCGTCGTCGTCGTCGTCGTCGTCGTCATCATCATCATCGTCAGAGCCAGGTATTTCATGCAAAAATGTGTTAGAATGTAAACGAGTGTTAAGTATTTCCTTGCCCGTTCGACGTTCATGTTAGAAGAGCTGTATAAATAACACGGATTATAACAAGCCGTACCCCAAACACGCATGCAATTTCACTAAACAAAGTCCTGCGAGCAAGATTAAACTCGATATTCGTCTGCACTCTAAAGTAAAGCAAGCTTGTACTTTTACTTGGTTGTCACAAGACCTATCTGTGTCATTGCGACTTAAAGCAACTTGTGAATTCCTCACCTTGCTCACCACCGTGGCCAAGTGGTTAAATTATCCTGTGAATACGTTACATTGATTAAGTCCACAGTTGAGCAAGGAACGTGAAAACAGAGTGGAATTCACACTGCCTTTTCACCAAGGCCATCGTGGTTCGAATCATATTAAATTTATGTGGGCCGGGCTGAGTGGCTCAGACGGTTAAGGCGCTGGCCTTCTAACCCCAACTTGGCAGGTTCGATCCTGACTCAGTCCGGTGGTATTTGAAGGTGCTCAAATACGACAGCCTCGTGTCGGTAGACTTACTGGCACGTAAAAGAACTCCTGCGGGAGTAAATTCCGGCACCTCGGCGTCTCCGAAGACCGTTAAAGTAGTTAGTGGGACGTAAAGCAAATAAGATTATTATTATTAAATTTATGTGGAATATTTAAAATGAAAATCCACGCTTCCCTTCAGAGTAGTATTGTTTATTTGACAACATTCTGATTATACAAATGTGGAAAATCTTGTTAAAATGGGGGAGCCCTATGTATTTAAAACATATATTTCCTAGACCAGTGTTTGAGGATAGTTTTATATATATACGCCTATTTTACAGCTTGCTTTACGTCGCATCGACACAGATAGGTCTTATGGCGACGGTGGAATAGGAAAGGGCTGGGAGTTGGAAGGAGACGGCCGTGGCCTCAATTAAGGTACAGCCGTAGCATTTGCTTGGTGTGAAAATGGGAAAGTACGGAAAACTTTCTCCATGGTTGACGACAATGAGACTCGAACCCACTATCTCTGGAATACAAGCTCACAGGTGCGTTTCCCTAACTGCACGGCCAACTCGATTGGTAATAGAAGAGATATATTTACAATATGTACATTGCCTAATAGATAAGTTAAGTAATTTGTGATATATATACAGTGTGTATATATATATAACGCTTAATCCCTGAGAACTACGCACAACGGAGTTTGCCTGTCCATTGACGGAATTACTTGTTGAACGCCTTGTTACAATCTAGCAGCCAAGCGATCGATATTCTACCTAGTCATCTTAGATTACTGTCCACCGGGTGAGAGAAATTTGATTCTGCAATCTCACAGGCCGAAGGAGTTACTACAGTGTACCTATTTCTGAGGTGGGAGTTAGACAACTTTTCTTGGGATACTTCGATTTTGTTCAGGAATATTTCTCTAAAAGACATAAATAACTGGACATTTAAAAGAAGACTGATGAACATTTTGTGAGGTCAATAATATAACAAATATTTTCAGGGTAATAGTTCACATAAATTAAGAGTTTTTATGAATTTCGGTGAAGTCATATAATTCTCCAAGTTGACTGGCCTCCATTAGGTTAGTCAAATTGGGGAAAATATTAATCCAAATGACACTTTGGTAACTAAAATTGTACTTAATATTTAGTTGTGAACCTGAAATCCAGTTACAAGCCCATCAGATGCAGAAAATTATAACTGTGGTGTAATTAGGGACTTAGCTTAAATTTAGGGTTGAGATACCAGTACCTACTTGGAAAGTTTCATCGATTGATGATTGAACTGAATTGTTTTTACAGGAGACTTCAAACAAACACTGAGTTGAAATTTCATGTTGAAGTACGTACTTACAAATTTTCATGGTGGAGTGTCTCGGACTTGATGAATAAATTCTGCTATTGAGAATTATCGTCTTATATTTCGCGTGCAGCGTTAACTGTAATCCCGTCCAGACCAAAGGAGATTCCCTGTGAGTCGCACATCCGTCAACAAGCAGAGCATCATCTTTTTGTATGTCTGAATTCTGTTTTGATTAGATTGGGTGTTCAGTTGTGCAGAGTTGAAAAGCTTTTACGGTGAGAGAAGGTCGTCAACCTTACTTGTCGTCGGGAGTAGTGAAATATTGGACGTGTTTAATAACGTGTGTAGTAAAAGGAAGAATTGCGTTTACAAGAGTTAGAAATATTCAGTGAAGTGTTGTAAAAGTATATCTGATTTTTTATAATATGAAAGTATGTAAACAACGAAGATGCAATGTGCAAATGCCAGAAGAAACTACGTTCGTAAAGTGTTTTACATTATGTTTGGCTAGTACCCTACGGGAAGTCGGTGATCTGTAATGCCAGGCTGAGCATGCCTGCCAACAGATAACAAGGTCTGTAATGGATTTCATTATTATCTAATGAATGTGCATTAATTTGTCGCGTTGACATGTGCGTTATTCCTATATGTAATGTAAATATTTAAAATGTTTCTCTCTCTAAGTCTGGATTTCGCATGTGAGTATAAAATGAATATTGCAAAATTTCGCGTGAGTATCGGATGAAAATTAGTCAGGTCCAAGCTTAAGTTGTTATTAGTGTCCTTTTCGATATTCTGTGTCAGTTAACATAACAATAATTTAATTAACCCCAGAACACAGAACCTACGTTAAGAGTACATAAACACAAAACCTCGTAATGTTTACGATTGCAGTTTCCCTTTTTTATTTTGCAGAATACACATCACCGTATTAAAAATATCACACATAGCAGATTTTTCTTCAACAGGGAATATTCTCTCCAGTGATTGTCATCATATTATTTGCACTGGCCGCCTTCCGAGACTAACTGCAACATGATGTTATTCACCTCTTCGTAGTAGCGTGTTACCCATCATCATGCCTCCAGGTCCTCCTTATTCTTGTAAAGGTCCACCACAAACATCGCACATAACTGTTTCATTCATCGGGAGCAATTTACACGCTAATTTGCACGGTGTTCTTCGCAGTACGTCCTCGCACACGGACTACAATTTGAAGTCGTCCTTCGCCTCCTTTTAGAAAGATGTACTGTATGTGACAAATTGTCTTCTTCGTGTCGCTGGATCCAGATACAACTTGAGAGGATCCACTTTTAACTTCTAAAGCTCCCCATATAATTATCCGGAGATCAGTCTGTAATCTGGAGTCTTCAAGACTTTTCTCCATCAGTGGTTATAAGTGCTTCACTCAGCTGGATAATAATATTTGGATTTTTTGGACAGGATTATATCCACACTTCTTCACTGGCTTCTGGATCTTCCGAGGATTTCGTACTGTTTTGTTCATTAGACTGCTCTACACACTCGTTAAAATAGTCTATTTTTATATCGTCCTCTCTTTCGTTAACACTCGACTCATTACGATCAATTTCCCCGTCAGTATCTTGAAGTATTAATGCAATTTTCGATCGTTTCCTCTTAGGATACTCATCTAGAACAATTTAAATGGAAAAAGACTAGTATTTTCACTGGTTGAGTTTATATACGTGACTTGTTTACTTACATCAAAAACGTAAGTTGCATACCATTCTACAATGAATACGTACCTTCCCGTAACTGCACTACGAAAATTCAAAAGCTCGTAGAATTTACGGCTCGATATTGAATTTTCTACTCATGGACGAGCAGATCACGGAATAGAACTCATCATGACAACATTTATGACGAGTTAGGAAGACACTACAATGAGCAGGAATGAAGAACAGTACAAATAACTAATTTTTGCCAAATCACCATTGTCAAAATTACGAGGTTTTGTATACTAGGGTTAATAATATTTCTTGTCCCGTAAAATGCGGGAAAATTGTGAGGAAATTGAAAAGTTAAAGAGTTGATTATTTTGAAGCAATAAATGTCATTGTGACGTATTTTTGGATAATGATTTGAGGTTGAATGGTGAATGTTTGCAGTCATTAGAACTGAATTATAATGTATGGTTTAACTACGAAGATAAAAAATCAGGCAGAACTGTTATGTTCCAATGGATAATTAATTATCCAGGAAGTGCGACAGTAAGTCCCCTGTGATGTGTTCGTATAAGGTATGAGGTTGTGGATACCGTACAATGTTGAAATTATGTTCGGGATGAGTTGAAATGCCCCGTGGATTTATTGTAATGACTGAAGTGCTATTTGAGATTTAATCTGTGGTTCGGATTTCATGAGAATCTTATATTTCCGGTTAGTCAGCACCCCCCTTCAAGTGAATCTGCTGAAGTATAATATACTACCGAGGGACCTCAAAGTGTTTGACATTATGAAGTACGGAAATAATAATTCGTTGCAATTATTAACGTAGAACTCATGTCTGTTTAAATGTTTTCACGTATAATTTCCTGCTTCTCTTGGGAACCTTATGTGTTAGCTCACATGTCCGTAGGTACTCAGTAAAGTTTAGAAGAATGTTACGAGAGGTGGTAAACTTTCGAGATTATATAAAGTAGGTTGTAATTTCACAGTCTAGATTTTCATTTTCATATAACTAGTAGGATCATAGATAGTTTGATTTTCGCCAGTAACCATGGACATTGCAAATATGCTGGATCTTAATAAAGATTTATTTGTAACATGGATGGATATATTCTTCATGGATGATTGTTTATTAAAGCTGTTGTTGGAGTATTTTTACTTGGGCTTAACTTCGTTTCATCTTGGTTGGACCTAAGCGACAGGACTGCGAAGATACTTGTGTATTTTAAATAGCTGATAGTTGTTATTTAGATAGAAGGGATTATTACGTGATCAGTGTTTCGTACGTACTAGTGGAATCCACGGTAAGACTGAGGCAGTACCTTTGTGTTGCAAAAATATATTAGTTAGTAGCCGAGAATTAAATGAAAGGGAGTGTGAATGATAGTGGGTTGGTTATGACAGTGTGTCAGTGGTGTCCACCATAGGTAATGGAAGATGTAAGTTATCGATTCGGCTGGGATATGCTTCCTCATTCAGCATTGCACAATCAAGCTAGATGTAAGTGTTGCATCCAATGAAGGCCCAGCGGACGGTGTATAGCTTCAACTACTAGTCCATGAACTTTGGATTAATTGATTTTTCCTATTTTTAAAATTTAGATATAATGGATCATTTACATGATCATTGTTTAGTGTTTAGGATGTTTGAGTATTACAAATCTTAGTTGTCACTTACCGCGTGTCATTCGACTGTGGGAGAAACTCCTCCACGATGGTGATGATTACTATGTTAAGAAACCACATATGATCATTTATTTTATTTTGAGTTCTATCGGTTTGTGACTAGTTAACGCGGCAAATATAGTTTCATGTGTCATTTGTTTCAGACCTTGCTTGCAGGTGATCAACTATATTCATGTTAACTAAAGAGTCCATAAGTTAGTTTTGTTTGTTATTTTCACCGTTCATAGACGGTTGTGTTAATTAGTGTACTGCCGGGCTGAGTGGCTCAGACGGTTGAGGCGCTGGCCTTCTGACCCCAACTTGGCAGGTTCGATCCTGGCTCCGTCCGGTGGTATTTGAAGGTGATCAAATACGTCAGCCTCGTGTCGGTAGATTTACTGGCACGTAAAATAACTCCTGCGGGACTAAATTCCGGCACCTCAGCGTCTCCGAAAACCGTCAAAGAAGTTAGTGGGACGTAAAACAAATAACATTATTATTATTATTAATTAGTGAACTTGCGGTTCACGGAAATGGTTGTATTAAAATTAAATTCTTGTGACTTTTGGAGTTTTCCATTATTAAAACATACTTCGAAAGTAATCTGAAAGTTAGTTGTTTCATTTAAAGCACCTTAATAATTTTTGGTTCAGTCGAGCAGTTTATTTATATGCGTGTTTAAGTCTTTGTAATGTAAAACACTCTTATGTTGTCAGTTTCTGGCATAACATGGTGCAACCACTTTTATTTTATAATCATTTGCTGTTGAACTTGTGGAGCATTATGTCTTGCGGATAAGCAAGTTAGCTCATTAAGTAATACAGTTTATAACTTCATAACGGGTTCAAGTACAACTGGTGGTGGTTTCGATTCGGACAACGATACATTCGATGATCGCTTGTTATCCTACGCGGTAATTTAATAGGTGGATAACCTTAATTAAAGAAAAATTTGGAGTTCGGTAGCGTAAAGTGCATTTTCACGGATTTAATGAATTAACCAACGGCTTTACTTGGAATACAAAGTAATAATGTTCAGGTTTTCTTGTTTTAACAATGACTGTTTTTTTTGCAATCCAAGAAGTAAATGAATGCTAATTATAAGAGAGTCCTCAGTTTGTATATATTTCGAATTAACTTATATTTATAATCTGTGTTGTTAAATTTCTTTCATTGTTGATGTTTCGTATCATTATAGTTTCTTTGGTGATTTTCTTAAGAGTGTATTAAATTTCGGTTAGTATATTCTGGATTTTATGTCAAGTAGTCGACATTTCCTTTCGTACCACGTCGATCATGTCAGCAAGTGACGGGAGAGCCCGTTAATACCCTGAGACTACACATGAATCTACAATTACATGCCGCCAATGAGACCGAGTAATTGATTTAACCGAGTGAGTTAGCCGTGCCGTTAGGGCCACATAGCTGTGAGCTTGCATTCGGTCGATAGTGGCATCGAATTCCACCGTCAGCAGCCTTGAGGATGGATTCCCGTGGTTTCACATTTTCGCACCAGGCAAATGCTGGGGCTATACCTTGATTAAAGCCTGTGCCACTACCGTCCCAATCCCAGCCGTTCCCATGCTTGCGTCGCCGAAAACCTGCGTTGTCTTAATGTGACATTAAAGCACTAGCCAAAAAATAATAATGTCCAGTACCTTTTTGCCAGATCCATGCCAAATACCTACCTACTGAACCCCACACAAATTAAGGGACAGCTCCTACTGAACGTTATAATTATAATAGTGGTGTCATCGGTCGTCAAAGAATATCCGATTTCTGCCCGATAATGGTTTCTTCCAGGATTAAGTTCCACAACCTTAATCACACACGTTGAGTGCCTAACCACCTACGCAACGGAACAGGTCCAGAAATACTACAACACGGGATGGATGATTAATGGTTTTGGGACTACCAAATAACGAGCAACTCCAAAATTTGAAATCGATTGTAATGCTAAATCGTGGATAGCAAAGCGTGTTATATTCCCAAGTGGTCGGACCCTATCTCTGTAATAAATAACGTTAAATTAACTGATTGCAATGCTAAATCTATGATAGAAAGCGGAAAAGTAAAGCAAAGTCATCTCCGTACAGGCCATGAAGGCCCCTGGAGGGTTGGGAGGTAAAAGCTCCTACTATCCCTAACCTTAGCGCTTGGTGGGGTGGAGTGGATAGCTCTACGCCCGGCCGCCTTTGCCCCCAGGAATTAACCTGGTACTCACTTTTGGTGTAGGCTGAGTGAACCTCAAAGCCATTTGCACCTCCGGAAGTGGAAATCCCGTTTCTTAAAGTTTACGACTTCCTGACGGGAAATTGAACCCACGTCCTTCCCGGTGAACCGATCACGCCTTTACCGCATCGGCCAGACAGCCCCTTAGATCTATGAGAGCATACTAGCTTTCCAGCTGTTTGAGCCTAGTTGATTGCTGTCTCTGCAGTAGATAAAACAGGATATGAATTTATTGCAATTATAAATTAATGATAACTAATAATTGTACCTTCCCAGATGGCTGAGCCGGGTTTATTCCTGTCTCTGTAACAAAGAAAATCGGAATGAAGTGATCGCAATACTAAATTTAGGATAGGATATTTCTTTCCCAGGGTGTTGGGCCGGGTTGTTTTCCATCTCTGGGATTAGTTGAAATGAGTTGAAGTTCTAAATCAATGATAGCATATTACTTTCTAAGGTGTGTTCAATCTCATAGCTTCTAAAGAAGTTTGGCCATATTAAGTTTCTTACCTATTATTGAGAAATTTGAAATTATTTGTAATGCTATATCAGTGGTAGGATAATACCTTCCCAAACGGTGACCCAGATTTCCTATCTCTGTAACGGAGAAAGTTGAAATCGATTTAGTGGAATATTAAATCAAAGACAGCATATTACCTTCCATCTACGTTGGGACATGTTGATTCTCATCTCTGTAATGGTGGAATCAAATCCAAGTGTGAGGGTTAGAGCAGGGTACAGTCAGCCTGATGTGAAGAGCTCTTTGTTAGATTTACTCTCATACCCTTCGTGGAATTGGTATTTCTGACTTTCCGAGCACTGCACGTGCCCATTATACCAACCTCAGGAACGACTTTGCCTATTTCTGATTCACAAATAGTTACCTGAGCGTAAACAAATGACACTAGTCAGTCAGTATCTCGGAGAAGGTGAAGAAGGAATGTCCGAAAATACTGGAAGATGAAACATGTTGATGAGAAGGATCCAGTCGCTGAAGATCTTTATTACCCAGTCTTATCATAGAAGAAACAGGACTGAGTGCCTCAGCTGGTACAGAACTTGATGTCTGAGTCCAAATCTAGGACGGTTCGATCCCGAGTCATTCGATGACACTCAAATACGCCATTCTCCAGTCGCCAGATTTACCAACAAGTAAAGGAACGCCTGATGAAAAAACTGTGCGCACCTTGGTGTCTTCCAAAGCCGTATATAAAACGAACAGAATAACCGGTAATTATATACGCTGTAAGGAAAGTGCTGTCCAGTAACTGTCGGTGATAAAGAGCATCAGAAAAATTAAACTGAGGAACCAACCAACCAACCAACCAACCAACCCTCCCTCCTTCTAGCTACGTGTATCCAGAATTAACGACGGGAAAGTAAGGAAACGTTGAAACTGTAAGTTAATTTTCTGCTTTGCTCACTATATATCTTCACTGAAAAAGGGACCTCTACAATGGACAATTAATATTTTAAAGTTTAAAATATCAGCCGAATTTATCATTTTATTCGACTTGTTATTAAATAACCAAACTATATTAACGCAAGTTATAGAATTACTACAGACCTATAATGTAACTTATCTCCATACCTAGTACAAATAGGTCACTGTTTCCCATCTGACAGTAGGCGATTTCATTTTAATGCATGTCAATTTAGCACTATTGACCAAACAAATGTACTATTATCTTTAACGCCTAGGAGTTATAAAAGTTTTTAAAGATTGAAAATTGTTATCTGGATGCTCTTTTAACATTTGGTAATATTTAGAAAAACTGACAATAAGCTTTAACTTTAGTCAAATAATTGTATAAAGTCATAATATATCGCATAAAATATGCTACCAATTTTAATATAAGGTTTTATGGTGTACACCAAACATTTTTTAATAGTCACTGTAAGAATATGTTCATTTTTATATATACATATAATTATGTTGTAAGTTATGTTAATATTGTACTTAGGCCTTGTCACTAAGTTTCCTATGGCTGATGATGGCATACAAATAATGCCGAAACCGGTCCCAATGTTTGAAAGGTAATAAATATGTGATGTGTTAATGACCTCACATTGTTTTTGTATTGAAAAGGTGGACATAACTATCCTCAATTTATAGTGTAAGTTAATTTGTCAGACGGAAGTCTCCGTGGTCATTTCGATTGCTTTCAGTTAGATTTTTATTTCATGCGACTGTGTGAGTTAAGGAAGTAATGTATTTCTGCAAATATTTGACATCCGGTTTCTGACGGATCTTGACGCTACGTGAAAACCTAGACACCGTAAAAGTGGTTTTCGCAGCACAGATGTAATTTATGGCGACGTCGAGACTTCTTAGGTGGCATTTGGGATCTGGATCTCGTCTGAAACGACGTTACGTTACTTGCCCCATTTGAATCTGGGTGAAAATTGCGAGTTAGAGAGACAGTTCATGTCATCATTTCAAATTTTCTAATCCCATTTATCGCTGCCTGTTATTATTTAGCAGTACACACAGGGAATGTTCCCTTCTTTTACAATTTTCCTTATGCCGCACCGGCACAGATAGGTCCTATGGCGACGATGGGATGAGAAAGGGCTAGGAGTAGGTAGCAAGCGATCGTGGCCAATAACTGGCACCAGTGTCCGGCGCCATGACTAAATGGTTAGCGTTCTGGCGTTTGGTCACAGGGTCCCGGTTTGATTCCCGCCAGGTTCGGAAATTTTAACCTTAATTGGTTAATTCCACCGGGACGGGGGCTGGGTGTATATGGCATATTCATCATCATTTCAACTTCATCACGACGCACAGGTCGCCTACTACCTGCACCTGGCAAACCGAACTTGTCCTCGGACACTCTCGGCAGTTAATGCCATACGCCATTTTTTACTGGTACCAGGAAAATTTAATTGAGGAAGGAACCAGCCAACCCTCCTACTAGCTATTTTCATCCAGAATCAACGAGGGGAAAGTAAAATAGTCTGATGGAAACTGTGCCAGAATGGGAAACCACGGAAAACCAACTTGAGTGCTGCCGACGGGTGGGGTTCGAACCCACAATCCCCCGATTGCAAGCCGGTGGCTCAAACCGCGCAGCCATTTGCTCGGTGGAATGTTCTATCCCCCACTTGGCTAATACATTATATAGTCTACTCAATAGTTATGATCATCACTTTACCGTTTTAGATAACAAAACACCGGGCGAGTTGGCCGTGCGGTTAGAGGCGCGTGGCTGTGAACTTGCATCCGGGAGATAGTGGGTTCGAATCCCACCGTCGGCAGCCCTGAAGATGGTTTTCCGTGGTTTCCCATTTTCACACCAAGCAAATGCTGGGGCTGTAACTTAACGCCACGGCCGCTTCCTTCCAACTCCTAGGCCTCTTCTATCCCATTGTTGCCATATGACCTATCTGTGTCGGTGCGACGTAAAACCACTAGCAAAAAAAAGTAGATAATAAAACAATAGTAATATGGCGTTACTTTGTTCGTATAATTATTGAGGTTAAGTAGAGTCTTCATGGAACACAGTTATTTACTTAAAGCTCGCAGTATGACTGTAACGTGTACGGTAATTACAGAGTGTCACAATGTACGTCATTATTTATGTTCTAGAGAATGTTTGACGAGTTACAGTAAACTGTCTTCTAAGAGAAATCTATTTATGGTTTGCGAGATAGGTTCAACCGGTAGGACATGGATTATTTCTCCGTCATGCAGTCGAAAAAGAGATTGCACTTCTGGAGAGTCCAATGGCTGCGGAGTTCTTTTCACCTCAGGAGAAGTGAAAACCGTGGTATTGCCTTGCTGCGCAGGTCGTCGGACGTATTTCTAGTCAGTCTGAGGAAACCTGTATTGTTTATATCTTCAAGTATCTTCAAAATTTATACGTAAATGAATTGGCTTTCGTATTCGTTTTGGTACGATTTTTCCTAGTTGTTTTAAGTCGCACCGACACTGACAGGTCTTACGGCGACGATGGCTTTGGATAGGACTTGAACTGTGAACGAAGTGGCCAAGGCCTTAATTTAGGTACATCCCCATCATTTGCCTGGTTTGAAAATTGGAAACCGCGGAAAACCGCTATCACCCCGAGTGCAAGCTCACAGCTGCATGACACAAATCACGTGGCCACGAAAACTTGTAGTGCTGTATACAAATACGGACATTGGCAATCTATTCGGTCCTCCCAGCTAACGAGGAATATGTTCTACTTCAAGGTCGAGAAGGCACAATGTTGTTAATATCATTTAAAGAGTCACACGTCTATTATAGTTCGCTAGCTGCTAATTTGTTCCTCAGGAGAACATTAGAAGGGGAGAAAACCAACTGCTTCTGAATAAGACGATGATTCGTAAAAGAAAGGAGTTACATTTTACAGAGTAGTCATTGTCAATAGTTCATAAGATTATCAGAGCAGACTTTTAACGTGCATTACGAGTAGTGAATAACGAGCGAAATACAAAAAATACTCCAACTTAATCAATAGAGGAACTCTTTTGGTGTGGTAAACGATTACGGACGTCTAAAGTTTTATAATGTTACATGATTCAGTATACATTCAAGAGTGGTAACATATCTGATCGTCCTCAATGCTTTTGAACACCACAGGAGTTCGCTTTTGATTTAGTTGGAAGTACTTATCTGAACTTGTGAAACTTTGAATTTATAATTCCACCTTTACAATACTTTAATTGTCTTTATTAAATAGACTACATTAAATTATACTCGTGAAACATGTTTCGTCCTCTTATGGGACATCTTCAGTCACAAATACAAAACATTTTAAAAAAAGGCGAGGACACGTTGAAATAAGTGAATAATAAGTATCCTGTGACGCGTCGTAATGGCGTCTTGTCAATCTTCAATGTTAAAATGGTGCGACGTGAACATGATATGAAGCATGAAGTCCAATTAAAATCACAGATTAAATTGTTGTTCAAAACAACGAATTTTCAATTATAAAACAACGGGAGTGGCTGTGCGAATAAAATTATATGCATATTGTACATAAAACAGTGTGGTGGTAATGCCACATTAAAATAGCTTTCTTGATTAACAGGTGGAGTTATACTGATGATGCAAGTTGAACTTGATCATGTTTTGACAATAGGGGCCTGTTCTTGAACTTGATTATGTGTTGACAATAGTGGACTATTGTTGAACTGATTCTGTGTTGGCAATAGGGGACTATTGTTGAACTTGATTGTGTGTTGACAATAGGGGCCTATTGTTGAACTTGATAATGTGTTGACAATAGGGGCCTATTGTTGAACTTGATTATGTGTTGACAATAGGGGCCTATTGTTGAACTTGATTGTGCGTTGACAATAGGGGCCTATTGTTGAACTTGATTATGTGTTGACAATAGGGGCCTATTGTTGAACTTGATTATGTGTTGACAATACGGGCTCTAATATGAAGTTTATAACATGCAGTACTTATGTGAACAGTGCATTGCATCGTTCCCTGCATTCGCTACTCATGGTGCAAGTTAAAAGTCTGCTTTTGCGAACTCTGAACATGAGCACTTCGTGAAATTTACAACTCCTATCTCGTATAGACCATCTTCTTACTGAGATATAGTCGGTATTCACACCTAGTAAGGGGAAATTTCCCATCGTTCTCGTGTCAAGATTTTTCATTACCGGATACTATTCCACATACCAAGTAGACATAGCATGGCGCTTTCAACGATAGCGATAACATTGTGCTTGCTCGACTTTGAAGTGGGATAGCTTCCTAGTGAGCCAAGAAGCCACCAAGGGGGCATCCTAATCCAGAAATTATTTGCGGTAGGATGGCCGAAATATATTCCTTTCTTAATTTCCTGCAGCATTCTACATACGACTTACCTTCCTGGTACTGACAACCCACACTGTCATTTAACCTCATAGGATCCGATACTCCTACATGGGTACAGTTCTGCAAGTTCGATTCCCTCTCATGATGTCGACAAATGTTAGTAACGAGATTTATATTTCTGGAGATTCACATGGCCCTGAAGTTCACTCAGCCTACATAAAAATGAATACCAGATTAATTCCTAACCGCACTATTGCACTTGGTGCCGAGTTTAATGTACGTACCTTCCACTCCTAGGACCTCCATGATTCTTATGTAGGTGGCTTTGTCTTTTAATTCCCTGCAAGTATAGGTAGCTGGAAGTGGAGTGTTTGATTTATTCATGAGCTAGTTTCACTCTACATGTTAAAACAACGCTTAAACTTCTCATCTCACAAGCTATAATGGTAACTAATTAATCATTATGCTTGATAAACTCGTTGGAAATCTTTGATTTTAATAATGTTTAAATTCAATCCAGTCAACTACTCTTCATCCAGAGTGCATATATTTCTATCATCGAATCAATATTTTAACAATCTCTAGAGTCTACAGATTCTGATAATAATGCAAAGACTGTTTCTTTTTACCAGCTATCTCAATTGACTTTGTCTGACGATAGCTGTATTGGAAGTTTTAACAAAGCGTAAGCCACGTATTCCACATCATACTATATGCCCAGCCAGGCGATGAAGCCCTAGGGCCCAAAATCCCTGCACAACACAGCGTCAACGGGCGGAAACTGGGATCTTGTTAGAAACAGCCGTAGAGGGTATTCAAGCGTTAGGTGAAGAGACTTTGGGCGCACCAACACCCATTCCACGACTCCTGCCGGACACTTCCTTTTCTCTCTCGTCTGGTTTATCGTATGTGTCTAATAATACACGGAATTGAACTAAGTTTATACATTATTGTTAATATTACTCGATATAATACATTCACAGAACGGAGAAGACGCGCGTGCTAACGCGCTACGGCTATGGAGCCAAGCTGTGCATTCGGGAGACGAGTGGGTTCAAACCCAATCGCCAGCTGTCCTGATAATTTCTCTCTGCAATATCCTATTCTCACTGCCAGGAAAATGCCGGGACAGTTCTTATTAATAGGCCACACCTGTATTCCTAACACCTCCTTACTCAAATGCATTCACCATCATTCATTTCATCTGCATTAGCTCTTCAACTAAAGTTGCCGTAGAAAGATGCCATGTAATTTCATCTCGCCTCATCCCCGACACCGTATCGGGAAAATGGATTACATACACACTCGATATAAAACATTTAAAGTCCAAAGTGACCACATTGAAAGACTGGATGAGGTCATCCATTACATCAATAAAATGAAATATTTCGCATTGAAGTAATGGAAAAATCATTCCGAATTTAATAAAAATAAATATAGGACATCGAATTGCTTGGTAAAATCAACCTCTATATCAATAAATTTATATTCTCTGCCTGGATGAAATCATCATGACATTTAATGTGTGAGTAAAATCAGTAAATATGCCAATAAGCCCTTTGTATAATGTATAAAATCCGTGTGATAATCGGATGTTTTTCATTACGTTGCAGGTAAGATTACGGGGATGCTGGGTTAGGAAACGGCTAAGGTTTGGTTGGTTGCTGCCGTGGTCTTAATTTACAGTAGGTGCAGTTCAGGGATTTTCTTGGCGTAAAACTGAGGAACCAAGCAACACTATCCTCTGGGCTGCCTACGGTTGGGTTCGAACCCACTATCTCACGAATGCAAACTCACAGCTAAACATCAGAACTACGTACCTAACTCACTCAATATAATACCGTTTATTTGTCTACATCCAGTACGCCTGTATTTTATTAGGGCCAAGATAGGTTTATCAATTTAAACTTCAGAAATGGAATCGACGATTGTCGGGACGAAGTAATACTCAATTATTATTATTATTATTATTATTATTATTATTATTATTATTATTATTATTATTATTATTATTATTACACCATTTGGACATCGGAACGTGCATTTCTATTTATGAAGCATCATAATAACTTGCAACATCGGGGCTTACATAGGTTTTTCGTGATAAAATTATTCTTTGTTTCATTCGTCCCTTTATCACTGCCTGGAGATTTTCCTCAAATAACTTCCGCTCCGTGACCTGCAGGTACTCAATACTTATCACATGAGATATCCGTTCTCCAAACTCTCATCTATCTCCCTTTAGGAGGCATTAATTACTCATCGCATTCATCGCACTCATGGCGGAGAATATGTATGCTCGCATCTGGAGTCAACGTTGAAAATCACTAATCCCCGTTTTGTTTATAACAGTAGGACACACACATAGTTCATTTTTCACGACCTATAATTCCAATGGAGTTATCCCTCTCTGTATTTTTCCCGAAAATTACTCTTGATTTCACACTGCCCATCGTCCGCACGGTTAGGTCAATACTCACCTTGTATTTAAAAATTCAAATTACGTATTTATCATTTGCTAATCATTCTATAATTACTATTATTCTTAATATCTTATCCCAATGAAATACTTCAGATCCACAGGGCACTACTTATTGAATTTAAACATGCGACCAACATTATTATATTTATTACTAATTCAACATTTAAGTAATTCTTCATTCTACATAATTATTTTATCAATATTATACCGAAATCACTCTTTAACAATCTTCTATGGCCAACACTTTAACATTTGATCAATTTAATATCACGCCAATTTGTCTAATGAACGAATATCTCCACCAAGATTTTCCGTCTCGGATCTATCGATAATGTACTATTGTAAATACTGAAAATAAACATCCAATGATCCTGAGATTTCATTACAACGCGAATTCTCTTCATACAAATAACATTACAAAATATATGCACTCCGACAGCTAATAACTAAACTAATAACTAAACTAATAATTTACATATATAAGGCATGTTTGACATCTCACTCATCTAGAGATGTTTATGAAATCCCGTAGTCGACGTTCGACCTCACCATGGTTGGGTCTTTACTCCATACTCGAAATTAATCCAGATGAGTTATCCAAGTCAGATCTTGTCTTACACATTTTACACTTTCATTACATTTGTATACACAACACCAACATAGAAAGACATATTTCTATATTGACACACGTCTATTTACAATACATATATTTTTACACAACTCAACGTTAGTTGGACTATGAAATTACTAGCAACTGTTTATTACGACCTCGGCACGGCTGGCTCCCTGAGATAATTGCAGTCTCTGTATTCCCTTTAAACTTGTCGTTCTCCGCATCATTCTTGACGAAGATTTTAAACCACTTCTCAACTGAGCATCAATAATGTTTTATCATACTGCGGCCCACTCTTCTCCACACGGCCTGTTATCATCACACTATCTGGGATATATTGGTTCAAAAATGTAGCTGCGCAAACTCTAAATAAGCTTCATCAACCCGTGCTTATCTGAATTTACTGCATTTACGCTAGTTTTAACTCCTAAATATTTTCAGATGATTCACACGCTTACTTTCGCTTTTCCACTTAATCAAAATAGAGCAGGGCTCGGTGATAACCGACCGATCGGGCGTCCAATGAAAAAACACACAATGCGGCACGAATACGACGTGTACTGGTCACTGACCATCCGGTGAATAAGACGCTGTTGGGTGATGGAACTGTTCCTTATCACTTCCCCCCCCCCACGCTGCTACCCTCTGGTCTAGCTGTATGAAGCTTGGGGATTCACCGGTGACAAGTTATATCCTTGCTCGGCTACTAAGTTGATAATTTACCTGGATCATAAATATGCATACGCAAAATACTTCCCACAAATCTTAGTAACTTGTGAAGAACGTTGATTCATAACTGAACTTTCCTTCCCTTTATTTTGGAGCTTAGTGATAGGTTTTGGACATTGGCGGTTGTATTTCCTGTCAGCCACATTACCACTCTGCTAGAAGACCCTGGCTTATTGCGTAATAGTGATCCAACGTTATGCGTACATTGGACTTATAAGTAACGCAGCACTGTAGCTCAGCCTATTTAGAATATCTAGCATCGGCTACTAATATTCACTAACTGTTGGCGATTATGAAGAATAACTTTAAATCTTCCAGCTTAACCACCCATAAAAATGAATAGCGCTAAATCTTCGCCCTTTCATGATATCATTATTTTAGGGGAGGTCTGGTTGTCTCTGGCCTTCTCTTCCTGAATCGTCTCTCTGTCTAACTTTCCCCGTATTAAGAATTGCCTCGTGAACATCTGCTTACTGCTGGCTGAAGACGTAGCAATCGGGGAAACACATCCACACTGCTTATCTCTTTAAAAAAAATGCAAAAACCAAGCTACTCCCTGCGAATGTTGAAATTTCTGTTTCCTGACGACAAATACAAAGTATTTTCTAGATGATATTAAGGCCTTATTCCGTTATGAAATATGAAAATTTATGAATCATAACATCAGGCTTAGGCATATGGGTGCAATTAATTATTACATTAAGAAAGACCAATGTACTGGACGAGTTGTGCGAAGTTAGTCTTGTTACTTGTGGCGGGAAGAGTACAGTAAAATTTCAAGCAGGTAGGAAGACTTTCTATTTAAAGGGTGAATCGTCTAACCATCATCCTTCCCACAAGCCTCGTGGTGCGTACGAGAGTGATCTAGTCCCCACATGCACCTGGCCGTGCCCGTACTTAAAGTTACAAATGTATTAATAAGATAGAAAAATCTAGTAGTAACACTTACCGCACTGGACCCTCTATTATTCTACTTACAATCACGAATAATTGATCACGTGAATCGAAAATAAATTACATTAAATGTCTACTAGTAGGAAAGGTATCTAAAAAGTAACTATGGAGTCCAGTGTAGATAATTTAGGAATGACAAGGTGTTTTTTCTTTAAGAACATCAGGCAGAATATGGTGTTCCTTAAGCTGGTAGTGTGGGGCCAATTTTATTCCACGACACAATCAATACAGAACGTTATCGCACTAAATTTCTAGAACATTTCATAACCCAACTTACAGGGTGTGAGATTCAAGAGTGCTGCTTTCAACAAGATGGGGCAACTTCACTCTTCAAAAACTATTCAACAATATGCAGCGTGTCTGCAGGCTGCAGGAGGACATTTCCAACATCTTCTGTAGAGAAAACTGCACTGCCGTTAAGTAACAACTTAAATTTCTAATGTCAAATTTCTACTGCACATTTACTTCTTAGGCACCCTGTATCAGCAATGGAGTCTTGAGTAAAGCGTCGCTTAGGGCTGCTAATTACTCACCGTGTGCCTTAGCTCCCAACTTCATGCATTCCTTTCAGGGGTCTACAGTCCAGCATTCAACAGCACACCGCAATTGCGCTATCGTCGACAGGAGGTGGTCAAGAGGAACTGATGAAATAAGGACTAATCAACCGATGTGTCCAAACAACACACTTGTTGTTAAAGTACATCTGTAAACGTTGGGTAATAACTGTTGGTGGTTCGGCTAGTTGATTGAGACTGATTTTTGCGTGAGTGATCATCACTAATGCCCACCTCTAACGCAGTCACAGTTTCTTGTCATTTCTGCGAATTGCTGAGTGAAAATCAGGGTAAGAGCTAAATTTCTAAGTTTTTTAATTCCATAATGAACCCACGTTCTCCAAGAAGAGTAAGGCACATATTTTCAGTCGCGAGTGTGCAGTCCTCGATAAAACTAAAGATATAATATTTATAACAAACAGAGTAAACTGACAAAAAGCCAGCTTGAATCATAGGATACGTTCGCTTCATTCCCACCCCTGCCCCTTTCCTACCACATAGTCGCCATCAGACCTATCTCTTTCGGAGCGACGCATACCAAACTGTAATTGTATAATAAAAATCGAATATGCTTACATAAACAACATTACCTGACTTATAAGGTAAAGTTTGTAAACGAAAATATATTTGTAATTTGCTGTTCTCAGACAGTGTCCATATTAACTCCGTACTTCGGTGTGCGGGCTTCTATTCCGTTCACTTGCTTCAATATTTGGACGGTCAGTAACTTAGCTGCGTCGAGACTACTGATCCCTTGAGATCTCCCTAGTTAGGCAACGATTAAACTAGTAACTACCAGAAAGGTTGTTCAGAAGCAGTGGCTGACAGAAGAGACTAGCTCCTCTCTGTGTTAGCCTCAAGTCAGTATACTTATTTCTACGGGAATTTCGTGGAACGCAGGGGTGTAAGAAGGTGACGCGGTGAATGGGTGGACAAGGAAATGACCACAGCATAAGCTAAAGCACTAAATTTTGAAATGTCATTTCTTTCCTCTTTTTTTTTGATTAAAATTTGGTAGATAGAAGATTAAATAGAGATGAGCTCGTCAGCTCTGGTAAAAACAGCGGACTATAAATCCAAAGAAAAAAAAATAAGAGAAAATTATCCACACGATAATCTACAAGGGATGAGCATTATAGCTCTGAACAGGTACACCGTTTTATAAGAGCATGTTTGCTCCCCTCACATCCTCTAGGAGTTTGAGCTCCAAAGGTAAATATAGTCCAGCTACTCAGAGGCATAATTTTCCTACAAAGTAATGCCTGTCAAACTCAACCGTTCGTTACACACTTGGCTATAAACAATTACAATTTAAACAGAGGCAATAAGTGCTCATTCTAAATGGTCTTAAATGAAAACCAGAAAGGGTTTAACATAATCGGCCGTATACAACCGGCTAGGAGGCAAAAGAAATGCACTCCTTTTAGAAAAAGTCTTAAAACACCAAGTGGGCTTATGGCCGGAAGTTGCAGAGGCTAAGCGTATTCTACAGAGGAGTGACTAAACGAGAAAAATTAAATGCCAAAACTGTGTTAAGAATTTAGAGGTTTAGACAATTTTAGTCACCCCGTACCAAGTTGAATGGGAACGAACAGAGGGTGATCAGTCTTTGTTCCCTTAGTTTATATGTTTCTCAGCAGGGATTAGAACAGAATCCTCAGGCTTGCTGAAAATCTAAATTTAAGCCACTAATTAGGACTTTACATCAGCTAAAAGAATTTTGAAACCTTCCCCTCAAGCTATCTGCTGGAGCTATCACATATTAAGAAAATTCTGCCATTATCTTGCTTGATGGGCCCTCCTAACTCCGATCTACGGCCTCTCCCTCCTTAATACACGCCGAACACGATCAAATGGAGCGATGAAGATGACAATACGGCCTTAAAGCGTCGAGCTTTTGTAGCGTGTCAAGGGGAAGTTTCCAGAACTCTTTACTGATAGGCTGGATGCCTGTACACCCCCCCCCCCCCCCACTGAGCTCGATAGCTGCAGTCGCTTAAGTGCGGCCAGTATCCAGTTTTCCGTGGTTTCCCATTTTTACGCCAGGCAAATGCTGGGGCTGTACTTTAATTAAGGCCACGGCCGCTCCCTTCCCACTCCTAGCCCTTTCCTGTCCCATCGTCGCCATAAGACCTATCTGTGTCGGTGCGACGTAAAGCAACTAGCAAACAAAATGTACACACCCCCAATTCTAAATGGCTAGAGAAAATATTCAAAAACAATTCAGATTGGTTAATAACTAAAGAAGAAGAAGAAGAAGCATTAAGAGTGTTGACAACTTTGATACCTAAAACACTACAAAAACTTAAGGTCTGTCATCAGTCACAATAAAAATTTCTTAATAAATTAGAGTTCGACCCGCTAGGGGGAGCAACAAAACTGATGATAAAGGTAGTAAATCCAAATACCTTATATAACAGTAGTTCAAGTTCCATAACACAGATGGCCCTATAGAAGGCGCGCAGTTTAACAGGACGTAGGAGGTGTACTCTCGGTACACTTATTAACGATCGCGTGTCCTAATTGAAGGCAATTATCAGTCTAAAACATCTAAGACCGGGCGAGTTGGCCGTGCGTGTAGAGGCGCGCGGCTGTGAGCTTGCATCCGGGAGATAGTAGGTTCGAATCCCACTATCGGCAGCCCTGAAAGTGGTTTTCCGTGGTTTCCCATTTTCACACCAGGCAAATGCTGGGGCTGTACCTTAATTAAGGCCACGGCCGCTTCCTTCCAACTCCTAGGCCTTTCCTATCCCATCGTCGCCATAAGACCTATCTGTGTCGGTGCGACGTAAAGCCCCTAGCAAAAAAAAAAAAAAAAAAAAAAAAAAAAAAAAAAAAAAAAAAACATCTAAGAGATACGACGTTAAGTTCCTGAGTTATACAAAAGTTCCTTATTTTGACTTGTGAGAAAATATATTATGGATTTTCACTACTTCCTACACTACAGCAGTTCATGAACACATTGAAAAATTCAAATTATTTCCTACAATCATGGAAGGGACTGAGATCTTTTCTCCAGAAGGACGTGTGTTTAACGACTCAAACCTATTTTGTCGTTGGAGACATTTACTGTAGGTGAAACTATTCTGTCCTTCGCATGTTAATTCGCATCCTACTTCCTCAGTATTCAGTGGTAGATTAACAGTCTTCGGATCCCAAGGTTCCTGGTTCAAATCCCGCACATGGAGGTTCTGTGTGTGTAATCACAATATCAAATGTCACTTAAAACTTAAAGTTTACTTGGTTCTTAGTGTTACCGAAATTTCCTTACAAAACCTCCAATAAGTTTTTAGCCAGTGTTGGAAATTTGAAGGTCGGAGGAAGGTTCATTGGCCACACCATACCGTTCGATGTTGGTACGTAGAGTTTCTTTGGCGACACGTTTGGTGTTTACCCGCAAAGTAAGTCAATATCTAGAAACAGGTCTTCTAAGTGAGTTACAGAGGAAATGATTTGGTTAAAAACAAAATTTTCTGAAGAGAGCGAGCGAGATTTTGTGCATTGCTTTCGTTTACAACCCGCCTGATGCCCCTCCATTTGCGAAAAAGAATTATTGGTGAGTTAGCACAGGACATTAGAAGGGTGCAAAACTTTTTAGGACGTAGGCATTGTACTGATGAGAGACTTCAATGTCAGGGTTGCGGATCAGAAGCCGTTGTATGACAAAGAAGCAGAGGAAATGTGTATTTTCATAAGCGAGTAAGTCAAGATAAGTGATTTAATAAATACGGTAAAAATTATTAGGTGTTGGAGAACTATATATTTTAAATGATTGCTGGTTTGGTGATGAAATGGGGAACCTGACATATATAAAAGAGACAGTTGGCAGTGTGCTTGATATGATGGTATGTTCAAGGAATGCATTACCAATAAAGGTCCAAGTTTGGGGAGAGTCATACCATTTACCAATCATAATATAATATATAGAGAATAATGTTTTAACGAATTGTACGAGGAATTTTTGAAGGAAGACCAAGTTCAAAATGCAGGTGGAAAGAGGAGCTAGGGAAAGAGTTTTTGAATTAGTATGAAGCTGAAACATGTAAAATAGTGACAATTGGTATAGACATAATGATCGAGAATAATCAGACGGGTAGGGCAGTAAAATTATTAGAACACAACATTAAGGTAGCGGAGATGAAGATGCGGGTAAAGGAGGTGAACAGGAAAATAGCGAAAAGGTGGTACAGATATGACTAGACATAACAATTTCTGAGTAATGGAAGCACTAAAAGAATACAAGAAACAGGGGGGGGGGGACAATCAGAGAATGGAAATCTGCACTAAGAGAAATGAATATAGAGAATTGTTGTATATACCAAAATTTTAATAGCAGAGACAAATGGTTACTGAACTGAATATAAATTCTAAACAAAATGAAAGTAGGAAAGTGTGGAGTAGAATTAGGTAGAGATGTGGCAAGCAGGAAGCTGCCCGGCAAACTGAAATAAGTCATGCTATCTGGGTGGAGTACTGTAAGAAGACGGATGGAGACCAAAAATAGAGGGAAGTGGCTATCAGGAGGTTTGGGATGTACTGTGCCTTCATTGGATAAGTAAATATTGGTGGAAGAAGTAAGAGAGGTCGTAGGGAAAGCCAGGAAAGGGAAATCAGGAGCTATTGCAGGGGTATCAAACGAATTTTGGAAGCAAGTGGCAAAAAATATAAATGTGCTAGAAAATTGGTATATTATTTAATGAAATATTTGAAGGGAATAATTTCCGAAATCTTGGCAAGAGGTTGCGATTTGTCCAGTTTGTAAGGAGAGAAATCAAACCCGAATGGCTATAGAGGCATAATATTGCTAGATGAATGCTAGATTCTTTAAGTAAAATATACACAGGGGTGCTGGCAAAAAGGAACATGAAATGGGCGGCGGAGGGCTCGGTCGGGTTTCAGAGAAGGGATAATACATTTATGGTGAGAAAAGTACCGGTAATGGTCAAATATGTGGAAATGAAGGGAGAAAAGTTGTGCATCACTACTATTGATTTGGTAAAAAGCATCTGATTATGTGAGTAGACGGCTGTTGTGGCAAAGATGGGAAGAATAAGGATGTCGCACACGATGATCAGAGAGGGAGAAATCATATATTAATAAGTTAAGTGCTCAATTAAAGTTAAGGAAGCTAAAGTAATTGTAGGGCTGAAAAAGGGATGTAAGTTGTCCCCTATACTGTTTTTACTCTTCAAAATTTATATATTTCATTCGAAAAGCTTAGCGTCGGGGGTTTACCCAAGTCTTGAGAATCAGCATATTCCGGGCCTCATTTTTTCAGATGATATCCTCCTACCCACACTGACTCATGCGAGTAGCAGGGTAGTATAAATTAAATGGTAAATTACTGCAAAGATTAGAATTTAAAATGAATACACAGAAAACAAAAGTAATGGGGATATAGATTATCAAAGAATGAAAAATGGTGATGGGTGAGGCAAAATTAGAAGTTGTAAAGAAAATAGAGCACATGGGTATGATAAGTGGAAATGGGAAATGGTCAGAACAAATACAAAGAGCAAAACTAAAGGTTATGGGTTCACTGTCAGCTATTAACGTGTTGGACACAGAGGTGCCAAACACTGATAACAGGGTGTATAAAAATGTATTTAATGCAGCAGTTAAATCAAAGGTATTGTACGGAGCAGAGATCTGGGGAGTTGAAGATAAAATGTCTACGCTTGAAGTAATCACATGTAAGTTTGCCAAATTAATAATGAGACTACCCAATTTTGTACAGCCAATTGTGGAGTAAGAATTATGTGCAATGAAGTAAGTGTACAGGGAGTTGGGACCACGGGGCGAAGTGTTACAGATAGCCTACCAACACCAACTGAAATATCAGTACCAAGGATACTGTGTGGTTGGGGTAAGAAACATTTTGGGGCGGTGGGAATGGGGTACTGCTGGGAAAGGGATTGCTTAGAGCAGCAAGGAATATGGAAACGAATAGTCCTAAGAGTTAAGGATATTGAAAAGTAAAAAATTGCTTCACAGTGTAAAAATAAGTGGTCACTATCGGATTTTTAAATGTAATTGGGAAAATGAGGACAAATGCAGATAATATAACAGGAAAGGAAATAAGGAGAATAATATGATGGTCAATGGGAGTACAGAAAATTAAAGCATACAGGCAGAATAGGGATAACATAAGTTTATTATTTTATAAAGAAATGGGATGGGCACATCTTGTAAAAAATTGTTTAGAGACAACGCAAATAAGATAGAAATTAATGGTTGAGGAGGATAGGAGGAAAATTGATAATGAAACTCTATTGTATACCGTTGCAAAGTTCTTGAACAGAGAGTGGATGCACCCAAGAAGAATTTAAAAATTATTCTACTTCGTTAAGGGAATGAGGAGAAATAAATTTATAGAGGTAAGAATTGATACATGTTAGTTAGTGAAGGAATTGTGCTTAAGCTAACATAGACAACATAACTTTGTTGAAATCTAGAGCTATGTAGGTACGTAGATTATACCAGGTGGCTCAAGAACGCCGTACTTTCTACTTATAAATGTCCCGCATGGACAAATGATGAATGGGATGTCTGCCAACTGATTTTCACAGGCGCACTACTGCCAGCGGGTAGGTTACGTCAGAATATTAAGAGATAAGAACAAGCCTGTCGCTCGCAGCATGTTACTCAGCGTTACATGTCTAATGCACCCCTTGCATTAGTAAACATCGTTTTCCACCGCATGTTTCTAGGCTGGTGTATGGTACAGCCGCACTATATTTGCTGTCAGCATATCGGCAATGGATAGTGTGTTCAACAGCGACAAATACACAGACATTAATTTAATCTGGACAACCTGGTCGGAATGCAGCCGAAGCTCCAAACAGACGTAGGCCAATGCCCCGTACACACGTACTTCACCGAACAGTATTAGTTTTTGTTTCATACAAGTAACTCTATTATCGAGTGGAATGTCTACACGTTTATAAATTAATAAATTATTAAATTTCCTTTTCTGCATCTTTGACGTGTTTACAAACAGTAGAGGTGATTAAGTTGTGGGGCGAGGATGGACAGTGGCACCCCACCCCCACCCACTTTTTGGAGTAAACATTACATATTTTCTACTTTAGCCACCTGGAACTAGGATTTTTTTTAAAAAGAGCTATTTGTGCAAGCCTTGTTGTCTTATCTGCTAATTATTTCCTTTATTTTCTTTCATTATCAACATAATTATGGGCGGAAATACGCACAAAATGCCGTTCGTCGCGGCTAAACGATTTGTATAGCGCTGCGGCAGGTAGTGGAGACTTTGCATGTGCTGTGAGGAAGGGTAGTAGGGGTACATATTTTTTTGACAAGGTCGTGGACACTGAGTTATATTTCACCCGCTTGCCGCGCTCATCCATCAGTCTGGCACTCTCTTTTAGTGCCAATTAGTTTCTTAGTGTGTATTCAAATACTAAATGATTTTTAATTGCATAATCATGCCGTACTTCTATTGAATTGTACCGGGCGAGCTGGCCGTGTGGTTAGGGGCGCGCAGCTGTGAGCTTGCACCCGGGAGATAGTGGTTTCGAATCCCACTGTCGGCAGCCCTGAAGATGGATTTCCGTAGTCTCCCATTAACACACCAGGCAAGTGCTGGGGCTGTACCTTAATTAAGGCCATGGCCTCTTCCTTTCCACGCGTAGCCCTTTCCTGTTTCATTCTTGACATAAATCCTTTCTGTGTCGCTGCGACGTAAAGTCAATTGTAAAAAAGAATATTTAATTGTAATTTCAACGGGAGATAATACCAACTTTACTTTCACCGGAATAGATTATTTCGTTTGTGTTATGTTATTTATTATGTAAATGTAACCAACCTGCCCCGTGGTTTATTTGTAATAATACTTTTTTGAGACTGTGATTAAATCCTTTATACTAAAATTTTCACCAGGTCTCACAAACAAACCACGGGGCAGGTTAAATAGATTTACTTAATAAATAACATAACACAAAACAAATAATTTAGCCCAGTGAAAGGAACGTTGGTGTTATCTCCCGTTGAAATTACAATTGAATTTATTTTACAATTGCCTTTACGTCCGCCTCTGTGGTGTAGTGGTTAGTGTGATTAGCTGCCACCCCCGGAGTCCCGGGTTCGATTCCCGGCTCTGCGTCGATGTTCTGAAAAGTGGTACGAGGGCTGGAACGGGGTCTACTTAGCCTGGGTAGAGGTGGGTTCGACTGCCACCTCGGCCCTCCTCGATGTGGTTTTCTGTGGTTTCCCACTTCTCCACCAGGCGAACGCCGGGATGGTCCCTAACTGCAGGCCATGGCTACTGCCTTCCCTCATAGTTGCCTAACCCTTCCAAACTGCCCATCCCCCACCAAGGCCCCTGTTCAGCGTAACCGGTGAGGCCACCTGGGCGAGGTACTGGTCACCCTCCCCACTTGTATACCGACCCAATGTCTCACCCTCCAGGACACTGACCTTGAGGCAGTAGAGGTGGCATCCCTCGCTGAGTCCGAGGAAAAATCAACCCTGGAGGGTAAGCAGATTAAGAAGGAGAAGAATGGGCTTTACGTCGCACCGACACAGATACGACTTATAGCGACGATGAGACAGGAAAGGGCTACGCGTGGAAAGAAAGAGGCCGTGGCCTTAATTAAGGTACAGCCCTAGCACTTGCCTGGTGTGAAAATGGGAAACCACGGAAAACCATTTCAGGCCTGCCGACAGTAGGATTGGAAACCACTACCTCCCGCATGCAAGCTCACAGCTGCGCGCCCCTAACCCCACGGCCTGCTCACCCCGTGCAATTAAATAGAACTACGGAATGATTAAAATCATTTAGTATTTGAATACACAGTAAGAAACTAACAGACACTAAACAAGACTGCCAGACTGACGGATGCGCGCGGCAAGCGGGTGAATTATAACTCAGTGTCCACACCTTGTCAAAATAATATGTACCCCTACTACCCTTCCTCACATCACATGCAAAGTCTCCACTACTTGCCGCAGCGTTGTACAAATCGGTTAGCAGCGACGAACGGCATTTTGTGTGTATTTCCACCAATAATTATGTTAATAATGAAAGAAAATTAAGGTACAAATAGCTTTTCTAAAATAATTCCTAGTCCCAGCTGGCTAAAGTGGAAAAAATGCAATGTTTACTCCAAAACGTTGGGGGAGGGTGCCACTGTCTCTCCTCGCCCCACCCCCTAATCACCGCTACTGTTTGTAAACACGCCAAAGATGCAGAAAAGGAAATTTAATAACTTATTATTTTATAAACGTGTAGACATTCCACTCGATAATAGAGTTACTTGTGTGAAACAAAAACTAATACTGTTCGGTGAAATACGTGTGTAGGGGCACTGGCCTACGTCTGTTTGCAGTTTCGGCTGCATTCCAACCAGATTGTCCAGATTAAAATAATGTCTGTGTATTTGTCGCTGTTGAACACACTATCCATTGCCGATATGCTGACAGGAAATATAGTGCGGCTGTACAATACACCAGCCTAGAAATATGCGGTGGAAAACGATGTTTACTAATGCAAGGGGTGCATTAGACCTGTAACGCTGAGTAACATGCTGCGAGCGACAGGCTTGTTCTTATCTCTTCATATTCTGATGTAACCTACCCGCTGGCAGTAGTGGGCCTGTGGAAATCAGTTGGTAGACATCCCATTCATCATTTGTGCATGCGGGACATTTGTAAGTAGAAAGTACGGCGTTCTTGAGCCACCTGGTACTTGTAGCATATAAATAATGAACCCTTATATATTATTTAAATTGCATGTTCTGATAATATAATATTAAGTTTCATTTGAGATGTCGGACATGGTGTGCAGTGACTGATGATGACCATTGTGATGACCCCCACTCCGGGAGGCCGCGTTTCCGAAGTATCCGATGGACCTCAATGGCATGTCCAAGAAGTCTTGTGTTTTATTTTTTGTTTTTGTTTTGCTTTTTAAAGTACTTTTATTAACAAAATGTGTCTAAAATTCATTTCAGGCCATTCTTTCTCTGTTTAACTCCTAAATCATCTAAGTGTTAAAAGTGGCTAAGCCGGGCTGAGTGGCTCAGACGGTTAAGGCACTGGCCTTCTAACCCCAACTTGGCAGGTTCGATCCTGGCTCAGTCCGGTGGTATTTGAAGGTGCTCAAATACGACAGCCCCGTGTCGGTAGATTTACTGGCACGTAAAAGAACTCCTGCGGGACTAAATTCCGGCACCTCGGTGTCTCCGAAGACCTTAAAATGTAGTTAGTGGGACGTAAAGCAAATAACATTATTATTATAAAAGTGGCTAATGATGTTTTCCGGTTACTTCTTCATCTGAGATTTCTTTGCGTTTTTTAATTATGCTATAGGACATCAACTTTTGTATACTTCATGTATCAAAAAATTGGAGAAGATTACAATGAACAATATCCTCTCTCTGATGTATGGTTTCCGAGAGTATAGGAGACGGATATTATCGTATCTTAATGAAGTTACACTTTTTCTGTCCTCTGATAGAATTCAATGGAACGTCGGAATTGACGTGCAGGTAGCCTAAATAACATCAAATAAAATGCTTACGATTGGTAGCTGAGACATTATTATTACTCTTCTTGTTCTCATTATTATTATTCCGGGGTATCTGTGGAACGCAGAGGTGATGAAGGAAGGTGCGGGCTTGAATGGGTCTAACTACAATATCAAAATTAATTTAAAACTTAAACTGAAGGTTATATTTTCAGAACTTCAAACTTAACAATTTTTTATAACAATGAAACATCAGGTACTGTACAGTGATAATCTTAAAACAAGTCTAGGAACAGACAAGATAAGTGGTCTTAACTGATCCTGGGCTTCAAGCCCCTGGCTTTACATTTCCTGAGCTCCTAGCTCAAATTAACAAAAGAGCACAAATTATTCAAGGGCAGAAATCTCCTAATTCAAGAGCACTTGCTCTCCAAAATATAAATCTCTAGCCTTCCAGAGGCACTCTTAATTATTACAAAACTTCAAAAACAGCTAACAGGCTCTCAGTTTTCCAGGCCCATTCAAGGCAACATCAAGTTACAATTACTGGCCTCTCAAGGCACAACTTACAATTTGAAAATAATTTATACAGGGGTATTTAATACCCAACCTACTGGGCCTTAATGGAAAAAGAACAGGTTAGATAACTGGCCCAAACACAAAGTGAATGGAGGCACACTGCGCTCCAATATAATGAACATTTAAAAACCTAAAGGGCTCTAGGCCGATGAAACAGGGGCTATTCGCAAACTGCTGAGGTGACTCTTATAGAAATTACATGAACACATTACAGTAGGAAAAGCAGTTAGAGAAAAACGTAGTCACCTCAAACCAAGATGAAGGGGAGCTCGAGAGGGTACTTCACTCCCTATCCCCGGTTTATAGTTAAAGATCTTATGAAGTTTTTACGTTAGCCGGAAGAAAGTTACATTTTAGAAAAGTTGTTACATGCTAAAGAGTCGGACCTTTCCCTCGGGTTAAACTGCAGAGGTAGCAAGAAAGAACAAAGTTATGTGGCCATTACCTTCTAGATGTTTTAGCTGCCGACGAAAGAGGCCGCCCGCCTTCTGCTTAACACATCCGCTCAGATAGACGTCGATCAATTGGCCAAGAAACGTGAAAACCGCAGTTTATAAACCCTCGGGGAAGGTTCGAGATCATTCAAGACTAAACTAGTCACACCCTCTCAATTTAATCGGTCAATTTCAAAGTTACACTCAGAATCGAACAAGAAGCCTGTGATAGGTTGAAAATTAATTACAGAAATTTTTCATTGGCCAGATTCAAAACTGGCTGAAAGGAAAAGAAAATATTGCCAACCCGAAAATAAATGAACATCAATCAGTAAAAAAAAAGAAATACAAAACTTCTTTAAATTATAAGTTCTTTCACTTTGCACCAGGGTGCATGATCATAGCTTTTTTGGTAGTGTCATCTGTGGAGAAATGTCGAAACTTCTTGATGTATAGCAAACAAATCTAGGAGAAATTCAGTCAGTTTAGAAAACTTCACAATAACAAAATTACTCAACATTTTAGTGCTGACATCTTCTGATTAAATTTCCAAGTTCCTGCTGTATTAGTTTCCATTTAGTTCGTCAGAGGAGTTCATTAAGGCGCTTATATTGAATGCGCGGCGTTGAGGTGTACCTCCCGGTACAATTATTATTATTACCGTTCGCGCCTCATAAAATATTTTGTCAACATTTTCAACCCTATAACGTCAGGTAAATAGCCTCCGTGGCTCAGGCGGGAGCGCACCGGCCTCTCGCCACTGGATTCCGTGGTTCAAATCCCAGTCACTCAATGTGAGATTTGTGGTCATAATTCATTCTAGCAACACTCTCCAGTATCGTTTCGTTTCATCTGTCATTCATTAATCATTGCCCCAGAGGAGTGCGACAGGCTTCGGCAGCCGGCACAATTCCTATCCTCGCCGCTAGATGGGGCTTCATTTCTTTCATTCCTGAGCCGGTCGAATGACTGGAAACAGGCTGTGGTTTTTCATTTTCAACGTCATGTATGTCGAATTCTCAGGTTTCGACCTGACTGTCTGGGATATTATGATATAACCGGGAGTGCATTTTGTTTGAATGCTCATGGTTGATGGGTGTCTGTTAAGTGAATGACTTCATCATAGCTTTTCACCAAGATGGCCAGGGTTCATGTTCCGGTAAATACTTGTTGGAATTTTCCAATGAAATATAGTGCCATGTGGATCGAATTCCACCTAGAACTGGAGATTCCATGTGCATGTTCACAGTATGAAATGTAACGTAAAACTACATCTCTGCTCGTTTCTTGTTATTTCGTCGATTTTTTTTTCAGAAACATCCAGTAGGCCAATGTTCCTAACCTATGCCCAGCACAGAATTACTTAGAAATTTAACCTTTCAATCGTTTTAATTCAGAGATGTCGGCTCGAGGCCACTATGCATAATCCTAACATAATTTTACAGCACGTCTGCTAGTTAATACTCTGTAAGCCTCATTCCGCTGCCGGACTTTGTAATGAACAATTAAACCGGGCGACGGAACGGTGTGCTTCCGTAATTACACTCTACGTATGAATGCAAGCAATGATATTTTCACTCATTTAAGAAATCTGAGATTTTCCATTCTTTTTTGCGTACATATTATTCGTTAAACATCAGAGACACGACGATCTTCTTTGTAAATTTATAATTCGCACAAAGCCTGCACGTTTGCACACAGACGGTGCATATTCTCCCTTGTTTTCACAGCTATTGTCTCTGCTACGGAGGACAGACACGAACTGTAATTGTAAATTCTGTCATTTTAATGAATAGCATAGGTGACTTCAACAATATGGATTGGTGTTAATTACCTAATGTTCATCGCCAACTGTGGTCACTAGAGGGAGGCAACTAGAATCACAATGTTAAGTAATCCCATACGCAAGCCCTGATAGCCATGCACGTAAAATGAACCATATACAAGTATGTATCATACCGTACACCAATGAAAAGTCTTTACCTACTATACTGTATTATCTTCTGGCACTCCACGGTCGAACAAGAGCCATTCAAAGCGGTAGTTCAGAAAACTATTCCTGTGTGGTCAATTAGCCCTTTTCTATAAACTTCAGTGATTTAGTTGCTAATGTGTGAAGGAAAAAACCTCAGCCCAAGAACAGTTTCCAGTTTATTTATTTGACTAGAGTAATGTTGTTAGTAAACTGGCCGATCCCATTTGCTTCGGGCACATTGAGAGCCTGCCCCGTAAATCCCACTTTCTTATTTTTTCCCATTCCTTGCATAACACACTTTGAATTATATGAATATGTTCTTGTAATTCTTCCATTTCTGCGGATTGCATTACCGCAAAACAGCATAAGTTTACAGCAAAACTTCTTATTTTCATTACCGCAAATTGCACATATCTCTATCGCAAAAGATTGGAAATCACTACCAAAAATATAAAGTATACAACTGCTTACCTTCAAAACTGACAGCGCAACACACAGCTTGCCTAAAGCACAGATAAGTTTTACTTTGCAATTGCTTTAAAGCTTCCCTCAACTCGTGGATAGAGGGATGGGGTTTGTAAATTGTTGTTTTAAATGTCGATGAAACGACTCCGCACCATTTGTAGTTTCATCTGTTGGTAAAATGGCGCATAAATCAGGGTGAAATTTAGCATCTTTACTTACTGTACATAGTTTTAAAGTACATAGTCTAATAAAGGAAGTAACTGATTGTGTTTGGGAGCAATACTGTGCAACTCTACGAACGCATACCCGACTGTGCATGGAGGTAGAAATCTTTTGACCGAGCTCGATAGCTGCAGTCGCTTAATTGCGGCCAGTATCCAGTATTCGGGAGATAGTGGGTTCGAGCCCCACTGTCGGCAGCCCTGAAGATGGTTTTCCGTGGTTTCCCATTTTCACACCAGGCAAATACTGGGGCTGTACCTAATTAAGGCCACGGCCGCTTCCTTCCCATTCCTAGCTCCTTCCTGTCCCATCGTCGCCATAAGACCTGTCTGTGTCGGTGCGACGTAAAGCAAATAGCAAAAAGAAAGAAATCTTTTGCGTTAATGAAATATTATTTTTTTGCGTGAATGAAAACTAATTTTGGCGGAATTCTTTTTAAGATTTTGCGCATTTGTTATCCAGCCTTGCACTTTTCCCCATCTTGGCGAAATATTGGTTGCAAACTGTGTCGCATATGTGGACCTGGTCCTGTTTAATTACCGGTTGCCACCACTATTGTGTGGTTAGTGTAGTTTGTGAGAAGAGAGAAGAGGATTTAGAAAAATGAAATCACTCAGTCCTAGAGTCATATGAATTAACCAGACTCGGTTAAAATCCCCACTCGGCCCAGAATCGTACCTCCGGGCACTCTGAAGAGAAGGCAGCGCGCTGACCATTCAGCCAAGGGACTGGCCTGGAATCATATGAGCATATGACCTTCATGTCATCGTCGCGAGCGAAGGAACTATCGAGAGACTGGTAAACTCCCACGGATGTATTTCGAGTCAAATATTTAGACTCCAAGGCACAAGCATAAGGGGTGATAGAGATAAAATTGGAGAATGAAATGGCTATGATTAGAAAGGAAGTGAGGAGAACTCTATTATAGAAACAAATAAAACTCAAATTTAAAATAATGGTGCCGTTCGTTACATAGAAAATGGCAGAATTAGATACGACTATTGAAAAACAGCTAATTATTGACGAACATTCAATGTAAGTTCAACGAATGTTTCACACACGAATCATGTACTATGTATTACTACTTAAATATTATTTAACTAATTAGCTTACCTTGTAGAAGAAGACAGTAAGCATATGGCTACAATTTACATTTTAGGCAGATGTAAAGACACACGTATTATTCATTTATTTTAATGGATACTATAACTTGGTGGATTTCGTTTCCACGTTCTTAAGTTTTTGATTGCCCTTCATACTTAACCTTACGCCTTGGTGCTGTAGTACTAGAAGACTCTTGCCCTCCATGATAATCATAGCCAATTTTTCTCTATTCTGACTTTTTAACTGTATTTTCTGACTCCTGTATTCCTCGTGTCTTCTTCCAACTCCCGTAACAATCTATTCCTGTGACTTCATCTCTTTCCCTGTCCGGCTCCATGGCTAAATGGTTAGCGTGCTGGCCTTTGGTCCAGAGGGTCCCGGGTTCGATTCCCGGCCGGGTCGGGGATTTTAACCTTCATTGGTTAATTCCAATGGCTCGGGGGCTGGGTGTGTGTGTCGTCTTCAGCATTAGAATTCATCATAGGTAGGGCCCCATGCTCATAGGCGCGCAGGTCGCCTATGCGGCGTCAACTCGAAAGACCTGCATTAGGCCTCTTCGGAGGCCACACGCCATTATTATTATCTCTCTCCCTGGATTTTCTACGAATGTTACTTCACACTCCTGCCAATCTTTCAACATGCTCCAATCAACTAATTCCCTTATTCTTAATTTTCTTGGCCTTGTGTAGACCAAGGTCGCTATCTCGCCACCAGATAGCTCCTCAATTGTAATCAGTAATCACATAGGCTGAGGGTATCTTGAGCCAGTCTTCAGGTCCAGGTAAAATCACTTGACCTGCCCGGGAATCAAAACTGTGGTCTGCGGGTAAGGGACAGGCACGCTACCCTTCCACTACGGGACCGACATTTCGCAAGGGTAACCCTTTGGGATATATCATCATTTGGTTCTGTGAGGGAATCAATTGATGGATACGACGATTCCCTTCATGCAAGAGTATTAGTCAAACCTCTCCTGTGATGTGTCCGCATATCATATTTCACATGTTAGTAAATGTACACGGCATAATATTTATGCTCTCTGAAAGCTAGCGCAGGCTACCTAAACAAGGAAAAATAATAGAATAGCAGTACTTGAATGCGTGACTGCTGCGCTTTGCAGTTCGTGACAAGGACAAACACTTAGCATATTATATGTATTCTTGGGAGTAAACTAACTACCACTCCAATCTAGTAATTACAACTTGCATATTACAGACAAGTAAGTACCATTATAATGAGATTAAATGTTGTGGCGTTTCAACAAAGAGAGAATTGAAATACAAACAATATATACCGGGTGGTATCCGCCACTGTGGTGTAGTGGTTAGTGTGAATAGCTGCCTCGCCCGGAGGCCCGGGTTCGATTCCCAGCTCTGCCACGAAATTTGAAAAGTGGTACGAGGGCTGGAACGGGGTCCACTCACCCTCAGGAGGTCAAATGAGTAGAGGTGGATTCGATTCCCATCTCAGCCGTCCTCGAAGTGGTTTTCCGTGGTTTCCCATTTCTCCTCCAGGCAAATGTCGGGATGGTACCTAACTTAAGGCCACGGCCACTTCCTTCTCTCTTCTTTGTCTATCCCTTCCAATATTCCCATCCCCTCAGCAAGGCCCCTGTTCAACATAGCAGGCGAGTCCGCCTGGGCGAGGTACTGGTCATTCTCCCCAGTTATATCCCGACCCAGAGTCTGAAGTTCCAGGACACTGCCCTTGAGGCGGTAGAGGTGGGATCCCTCGCTGAGTCCGAGGGAAAAACCGACCCCGTAGGGTAACCAGATAAAGAAGAAGAAGATATACCGGGTGGTACAGCTGCCCATACCTTTTCAAACATAGACAACCAGCTAGGAATTAAATGTCCCTTAATCATATTTTGCGCAACATCATACAGCAAATTATGTGCAATTAGTCCCATACTGACTTCTCCGCACAATGCAGAAACGGTACAAGGGGCAGTAAGTTAGGCCCATCTCAAAAACACTGCACCATTTTATGTAGAGCGGAGTCAAATGCTCCAGTCATTTTTACGAAATGTTACTGTACCGTACAAACCATAGCCACCACTTTAGCTGTCGGTAGAGAATTGCGCACCTGATTGGTTCAAGAGGCCATTTTCGTTTGACAGAAAAGTGTGGTCATGGTGTCATAAAAAACATGATAGATTAGGACCAAGTACAGACATGTCAATTCACCGCCATTTAGTATAGTCTCATCACATCGAAATTGATGGAATCGAGTTTTTTACGGTATTTTATAATCTATGGCACGCAAATCCTGTACAGCAGATGTGATAGCTTAAGCCATGTAATTACTACCATTGGAGCGAGTCCGAGGGAAAAACCGACCCTGGAGGATAAAACGATTAAGGAAGAAGTAAACAAATAGGTACGTACTCTACTCGTCCGCCTCTGTGGTGTAGTGGATAGCGTGATTAGCTGCCACCCCCGGAGGCCCGGGTTCGATTCCCGGCTCTGCCACGAAATTTGAAAAAGTGGTACGAGGGCTGGAACGGGGTCCACTCAGCCTCGGGAGGTCAACTGAGTAGAGGTGGGTTCGATTCCCACCTCAGCCATCCTGGAAGTGGTTTTCCGTGGTTTCCCACTTCTCCTCCAGGCGAATGCCGGGATGGTACCTAACTTAAGGCCACGGCCGCTTCCTTCCCTCTTCCTTGCCTATCCCTTCCAATCTTCCCATCCCTCCACAAGGCCCCTGTTCAGCATAGCAGGCGAGGCCGCCTGGGCGAGGTACTGGTCATACTCCTCAGTTGTATCCCCCGACCAAGAGTCTGAAGCTCCAGGACACTGCCTTGAGGCGGTAGAGGTGGGATCCCTCGCTGAGTCCGAGGGAAAAACCGAACCTGGAGGCTAAACAGATGATGATGATGATGATGATGACGTACTCTACTCATAGGGAATGGTTGCAACTACCTGGGTTTGAGAGAGACAGGATTATTTACCATACTATGGTATTTGAAGCAAGGTGAACCTGTCTGTACATTAGATTTCACAACTTGTAACATAAAAGATCAGGTTCGAAGCGATAGCGTGTAATATTCCATTAGTATAGAGATACGAGCCCTAGTCTTCGCCGTCTGGAGTGGCTACATGGTACTAATCGCAGCCAGAACGTAATTTTTGTGACGGATTCAGGGTTCGAATCTAGCTACGAGATTTCCATTTTTATTTTTATACTCTTAAAACATTTGTAATTAAGGATTAACTTATTATGGTTTAACTTCCTTAAGTCCGAGTCTCAGAAGTCACTTTTCGCCTTTTGAAAGAAATCAAACATCAGAAAGGAATAATAACTTGCGACTTTTATGTGAAGCGCACTGCACTTATTGTCAACATTATGACACACCCATTCAACCAAGCAACTGTGCATGTTCGACTCCAAGAACGTCTGGACTTCATACGTACGGCACAGCAAAGTGCAGACAGGTTCCACCACATACGCTGCAGCAAGCAGGAATGACTCACCTCTACCCTACTCAGATGTGCTGAGCCGTATCCGACCGGCCCATAATAATAATTGGAATATTATTTGACCAAACATGTGAAATTTATTTATAAAAGTTACTGTCTAATATGTTAAAGCATCGTATCCCAAGATAGTTAATACCGGATGTTGAGCAAGACTGTAAGTCGCTGGATATTGCTTCATATTTCCGTATGACCGTGAGAAAGTAAGCGTACCCACGCGCTGGCAAGGACCGACACGTGTATTAGATGCTGACCAAGCGAGATATTTCAGCCAATGGGAACTTAAGGATTTGGCAAACCTAGAGGCTACGCCGCGCTAAATATTAATTCCAGGATGACCAACATGCTCTGTGGATAAAGTCAGTTTCTGTAGACAATCGGTTTTCCACAGTTTCTGAAGTTAGATATATTTGGAAATGTATTATAGAAATTGGTGGAAGAGATTTGCTAATGTTTGAGCTGTGTTTTATAAATATATCACAATAAGTATTGTATCATCATACATGACGAACTCTCTGATTGGTGGTTGGTTCAGATACCCGGGAACCCCAACAATATTAGCGTCTTCTGAGTATATTGTGATCAGAATGGACAGTGTTAATTCCAGACTATTGAGTCTGATGTTGTTAAATGGCCCAAGCATGCTAAGAAGAAATTAATATACGGGAGTTTCCGTGTAGTTGATGATGGGCGTTATCTCATGGCAAGCTGATACTGGCCTGTGTTATCGGCATGTGCGAAAGAGACAGTATTTCCTTGCGGCGGCCACGGGAGACAAAATCCAATCTTTAGCGTAGTGGAGTTCTATATTTCTTTACAGCTCGTAATCTACCCGGAAGTACATGACGGATGACCGCGCTGTTGAGCGCTTAAACGCAGCAGAAGGAGGCAATGTTGCCCATTGCTTTCTTCATGACAACAAGGATTATTTATATGTTTTTCTCTTACAGGATGGTTTTACCTTATTATTTTGTGATTATATACCTTGTCTCGTTGTTTTTAAAGGGAACAGCCCGAGTGCTGATGTATTGTTGGTTTATCTAGTTCTGTCTAGATCTTTTGCTGTGAACCGGGATTCACATTAGAAGCAGTGTAGCATTTAAGACTTTACTCGATATCCGATGTATATATATGTTTAGTTTGATGATTTGAATTATTGTAAATATAGTGTAGGATTTGCCCCTAGTATTTTGCATACCTTACATAGCGTCCGGTGCGTCTTAATTATTTTTTCTTTCCGTCGTAAATTTTCATATGATGTAACTTTGATTTTACGGAAATAGTTTGATGACTCTCGGGAGTAACTTTCTTTTGAAACCGTATCGTTGGGATGCGATAGTGTGAAACTCCATACCGAAACACCACATGGCAGTGTTTGCATACACTTGTTGCCATACAACATAAACATTGGACTATGAGAAGATACTCAGTCTTGATTTTTATATATGTTCTTTATTGAACTTGTTTTTCTTTTAATGTCAAATGTGTATTATCACTCAATTAACGTTTCTGATTTCGATTTATTTTATTACTTTGAGTTCATTTTTTACAAGTTATTTTTTTTATTCAATTATTTTCGTGTGATTTGATCGGGGATATTTGTTAATAAATCCATTTTACCCCCTATGATTGTTTCTCATTCGTGTTATACCTCCATTTCCTGTCATTGATTGCTATTTTAGTGTTGAACTTCGACTTTTATCCTGACCCAATCGACAACCAACCCACACTCTGCCCAACCCTGAGTTAGTCGGATGTTCATACAGGAATGGAGGCATCGTCCTAGAGGGTATTTACCCCTGGGTACGGTACATATATATTTGGCGCCGCAACTAAGGGCAAATAGACACTTTGGCGTATGTTCGTATCCCACTGGGAGTATTTTTGTGTTACCCAAAGATGTCTAGGTTGTTCTTACAAACTTGGGCAGGTCAAATTGAGATTTACGAGAGTGAATGTGATTTGACAAGCTATTCCGAAGGCTAGATAGGATTAGGATCATGGTTCGAAAGCTGGAAGAGACCAATAATTGGTATCCAGATAATGATTAAATTTAAGAGAGGTAGATAGGTAATTTCGAACCATAGGCGCAACTTAGGAATCTGGCAACCTAACGTTCAGACAACTTGAGTCTAGAGTCCTATGTTCAGTACTACGAATGATAGTAGGCGGACATGAAAGGGCAAGATTTCATAGGAAATCGTGTGTTTAGAAAACAGAGTAAAATCTAAATGCATTACGTTAGGGACATCGGCAAAAAGTTTGATTTAAATTATGTTAGGAAGAATGAGGAACATAGCCGATAAGTAAGGCGTGTCGTAGTAGTAAAGGAACTCTATTTGAGTCAGAGAACTATAAAAAGATTTCTCTAATGAGGTAAAGTGGTCGATGACGTGTCCTTCAGACATGTGTTGATCTTGACATAGCCTGGAATTTGTGTGCAGATCAAATTTCAATTGCCAGTAATGATAATTTTATTTGATTTAGAGTAAGACTAGGAACTTAAGATCGCCTCAGTCTTAAGAAAATGGTGATTATATTTGCAATGAATGCTGATGATTCAAGACTGGTAAACCTATGCTGGAATATTAGTCTGGAGTCGGAGGTATTTATCGTAAATATGGTCCAGTACTGTTGTCTAGTACTTAGATTAGAGCCCAAAAGACAGGAAAATTAATGTTTGGATTTAAAGAATTTGGGGCTACGATATTAGTAATTTATTTTTAAAGTTATGATAACGCGTTTGTTTGTTATGCGCGGTAGAAGATAAATATCCCAAATCATAGGAAGCTTCTATATGGCGAAATTTTGAGGCCATGTTTTCTTGATATTTGATTAACGTAAATCATAGAAGCTTTTTAGTAAAGTAAATGGTTTTCGTATGGAGTACACAAGATACGGTATAGGATACTAGGTAGTGGCGAGCATCCCTGCGTTTTTTCGAATACGTATTTGGTATGGCGATGACGATAGAGGAGTTGTTGGCGGAGATGGACAGAAGGGAGCAGGAGCGTATGAATGAACTCTCGAGTAAGCTGGAGGAGCAATTTAAACAAGCTGCAGATAGGACGGACGAACAATTTAAACAAGCTGCAGATAGGACGGACGAACAATTTAAACAAGCTGCAGATAGGACTGACGAACAGTTAAAACAGGCTGCGGAAAAAAGCGAAGAACAGTCCAGAGAGACTAGACAGTTATTAACACAGGCGGCGGAGAAAACTGAGGAGCAACTTAAGGTGGCGACCAATGAGTTACAGGGGAAAATCGACTTCGTTCGTACATGCTGTTTAGAAGGCATGGGAAAATTAGAGAAACAGCTAGAGACAGTAGAATTTAAAACACAGACGCAAATTGAAAAGATTAGAGATTCTGTTGAGGAAATCGCCGATCGGGTTACAGAACACATGACTAGCACAGATAAGCGGCTGGGAGACTTATCGCATATAGTAGAAGAAGCTACAGCAGAGATTACACTCCAGCGAGGCGCGATTGATAAGTTACGGATTGACACGGAGACGAGGTTGGAAGAGTTCACCGTGGATATCAGTAAACAAATTAATGAAGCTCAGCAGAATACTGAAGACAAAATTGATTTGAAACTTAAGATGAAGCAAAAGGAGACTGAGGAAAGAATGAAGGAAATAGAAACTCAGATTCGATTGGAAATGAAGGAGGATATCGCGGAGACAGGCAAGGAAGTCAAAGACATGATAATGGCCGATCGGGAAAGGAACAAGGAAGATCTACAGGTACTAGGTTCGAGTCTGGAGACGTGGACAGAGGTTTCACAGAAAAATCAAGTGAAGATAGAGGTTGTTGAGAAGGAAATCGCCTACATGAAGGATAAGTTAGAATTGTTGGATTTACGAACGGACAAAGAACTCAGTAAATTAAAATGTACAGTGCAACAAACCATTATAGAGAAGGCACCCAGTCAAGTTAGCGATAACGTAGCGTTGAGCGATCTTTTACAGTTACCGCGTCAGGAGGTCCACTGTTCAACTCCGAATGAAACACATAATGTTCCTATTTACAATATTATGAGGAGCAATGAAGAAAAACCACGGAAGTTTACAGGGAATGATGAGAGAACACCTAAAGCTTTCTTGCGTGAAATGGATGACTTCTTGGCAGATTACAAGGTACCACCAGAGCGTAAATTGAGGACAGTAGAAAGATTTCTAGGCGAAACCGTGGCTGAATGGGCGAATGCTTTCCGTTATACATTTACTACATATGAGGAGTTTAAGGAGGCATTTCTTAAAACGTTTTGGGACGTATCTACGCAGCAATCACTGAGGATGGAATTGTAATCACGTAGATATCCGGCTACTACGCCAACGAAGTATTCTCCTTTTTTCATTTCTCAGATGCTCAAATTTCGTGATTTAGACATGCCCCCAAGCGAGAGCGAAATTATAGCTGCAATCTCTCGGCAACTACCTCTTGAAGTGCAGAGAACATTAATTGCAGCTAATGCTAAAACTGCAGCAGAGGCGGAATTGACTTTAAGACAGTTAGACTTAACATCTAGTCAAAACCAGCCAAGGTTGAGGCATGTTGAGGCTATCCATACGGTAGGGGTGGAAGAAGGAAGTAATCCACCGAAAGTAAGGAAGAGAAATGATTATCAAAGCTTAGGGACTCAAACAGCGACACATGAGCAAGCCAACAGGAGTGCTGTACATCAGGATGGTAACTGGCAGCGAAGAGATAGAAGAGACCAGTTTCGAAGAAATAATTATCAAGGTAACAGCCTAAATCAGCGAGGATATAGCTATCCAAACGGAAATAATGGGAGGACCTATAGATACAAGTATAGAAACTATGGTGGACCCAGAAGACCATATTATCGATGGGACGAGAAAGAGCGAAACCCCAGAGGAGGAAGAGGCAATTATCAAGAGAATCATGACCAAAGAAGAGAAGAGTCAAGACAGTACGTTGAAGAGTTGAGAGGAAAAAGGCAGGAGGAAGACTGGTGGAGAGGAGCCATACAAGGTAATGGTAACGAAGAATGTCATGGAGCTGAAAGTGTTGCGTACAGGGAATACCGTGTAAGGCAACAGGAAAACAGGTTGAATCCCAATGCTCCTAATTATGAGAGCCGAGGGACAGACAACAAAAAAAAAAGCACAATAGATGATGGAGAAGAAGAAGAAAACCCGAATGATGAACCTGTGATGGTGGATGCAGATGACCCGGAAGAAGACACGGAGAATGTCAACTTCGCGCAGATGGAAAGAGACAACTATTCAGAGGAAGAAGATTGTGAAGAGTGTGGTGGTGTGCAGAGACGTTTTCATGCGTTACTTGACATCTACTATAACATCCGCCAAGATAATGATAGACTGTGGGAAGAGAATACAAATTTGCGAGACGGCAAATAGTACTAAAGGAAAGAGATTGCATATATCCAGATGATAATAAATAGTCAAATAATACATTTAGAAAAAATAAATACTCCATATTCATTTTTTTCCCTGGGTAAGAGGAGGATGAGCCGTATCCGACCGGCCCATAATAATAATTGGAATATTATTTGACCAAACATGTGAAATTTATTTATAAAAGTTACTGTCTAATATGTTAAAGCATCGTATCCCAAGATAGTTAATACCGGATGTTGAGCAAGACTGTAAGTCGCTGGATATTGCTTCATATTTCCGTATGACCGTGAGAAAGTAAGCGTACCCACGCGCTGGCAAGGACCGACACGTGTATTAGATGCTGACCAAGCGAGATATTTCAGCCAATGGGAACTTAAGGATTTGGCAAACCTGGAGGCTACGCCGCGCTAAATATTAATTCCAGGATGACCAACATGCTCTGTGGATAAAGTCAGTTTCTGTAGACAATCGGTTTTCCACAGTTTCTGAAGTTAGATATATTTGGAAATGTATTATAGAAATTGGTGGAAGAGATTTGCTAATGTTTGAGCTGTGTTTTATAAATATATCACAATAAGTATTGTATCATCATACATGACGAACTCTCTGATTGGTGGTTGATTCAGATACCCGGGAACCCCAACAATATTAGCGTCTTCTGAGTATATTGTGATCAGAATGGACAGTGTTAATTCCAGACTATTGAGTCTGATGTTGTTAAATGGCCCAAGCATGCTAAGAAGAAATTAATATACGGGAGTTTCCGTGTAGTTGATGATGGGCGTTATCTCATGGCAAGCTGATACTGGCCTGTGTTATCGGCATGTGCGAAAGAGACAGTATTTCCTTGCGGCGGCCACGGGAGACAAAATCCAATCTTTAGCGTAGTGGAGTTCTATATTTCTTTACAGCTCGTAATCTACCCGGAAGTACATGACGGATGACCGCGCTGTTGAGCGCTTAAACGCAGCAGAAGGAGGCAATGTTGCCCATTGCTTTCTTCATGACATCAAGGATTATTTATATGTTTTTCTCTTACAGGATGGTTTTACCTTATTATTTTGTGATTATATACCTTGTCTCGTTGTTTTTAAAGGGAACAGCCCGAGTGCTGATGTATTGTTGGTTTATCTAGTTCTGTCTAGATCTTTAGCTGTGAACCGGGATTCACATTAGAAGCAGTGTAGCATTTAAGACTTTACTCGATATCCGATGTATATATATGTTTAGTTTGATGATTTGAATTATTGTAAATATAGTGTAGGATTTGCCCCTAGTATTTTGCATACCTTACATAGCGTCCGGTGCGTCTAAATTATTTTTTCTTTCCGTCGTAAATTTTCATATGATGTAACTTTGATTTTACGGAAATAGTTTGATGACTCTCGGGAGTAACTTTCTTTTGAAACCGTATCGTTGGGATGCGATAGTGTGAAACTCCATACCGAAACACCACATGGCAGTGTTTGCATACACTTGTTGCCATACAACATAAACATTGGACTATGAGAAGATACTCAGTCTTGATTTTTATATATGTTCTTTATTGAACTTGTTTTTCTTTTAATGTCAAATGTGTATTATCACTCAATTAACGTTTCTGATTTCGATTTATTTTATTACTTTGAGTTCATTTTTTACAAGTTATTTTTTTTATTCAATTATTTTCGTGTGATTTGATCGGGGATATTTGTTAATAAATCCATTTTACCCCCTATGATTGTTTCTCATTCGTGTTATACCTCCATTTCCTGTCATTGATTGCTATTTTAGTGTTGAACTTCGACTTTTATCCTGACCCAATCGACAACCAACCCACACTCTGCCCAACCCTGAGTTAGTCGGATGTTCATACAGGAATGGAGGCATCGTCCTAGAGGGTATTTACCCCTGGGTACGGTACAGTGCGTTAACGAAGGAGGTAGTCATTTCGAACACTTCCTTCATTAATCGAATGGCCATGCACAAGCCCATTGCACGTCTTTCGGTAATAGCTTATTTTACTGCAAATAGTTCTTTAAAGAACTACTTAGAAATAAACATAACAGAGTACCTGAAACATGAGAACTGATCATACATGATTTAGATTTGTATTCGACAACGCGACTCACACGAACACTTAACAACGAAATAGAAAGAAATTCCTCAAACGGATTCCTAACTCCGACTAACGAGCACCGCTTTGCTCCTCTAACTTCAAGTACGCTCAGCTATCACGAGCTGCCGTTTGCTAGCGTTACATCAACACTACTTCTAGTCATTCAGCCATCATACAGTGGCTCAAAAATGTATTGGTCTGTCGAGATATGCTATATGTGAGGAGGAGGAATCGAAGGGAATGATGACAAAAATTGACATATACTAGAATCCTTGATTATTTATCATCTTGTGTAACATGTACATTGTAAAGAGTACATAATTCTTCCACGTCCATATAACTATAAAACATAACTTAAAACAATCATTTTCACTAGTCACCTAAAAAGTATTGGTCTGAATTAACACAATGCAGTTTCTTGATCCTTCGTGAATGTTTGAGTACTTGGTAGGCCCTCCTTTTCTCTTTATAATCTCATCTAACCTATTTTGCATCGGTCGTACCAAGGTTTCCGTAGTTTCCTTTGGTATATTATTCCATTCGGTGAGTAGGCTTCTTTCAGGTCAGCTTTGTTTGATATTGCAAGTTTTCTCACGTTTTTCTCCAAATAGTGCTACAAATTCTCAATGAGATTGATGTCGGGAGATTGTTGTGGATTTTCCATCCAACGCGGTGTATTATACAACAGCCATAACTTCATGTTCATGGCTGTGTGTTTGGGGTCGTTATCTTGCGTAAACGTATACTTTACTGAGAGTCCTATTTTTGTACACTTGGTGGATGATGTGTCTTGAGGATGTTAATGTATGCTTTGTGATCCATAGTCCCTTCAATAAAGGCTAATTCACTTACACTTTCACACTCATGCAACCACAGACCATCAGAGAACCGCCTTCATGTTTCACAGTAGCTGCAGGTTCTTCTCTTCAAGTTCAGAATTCGTCTTTCTCCACACAGCCACTCGTCTGTCTGACCTGAAGAGGGTAAATTTACTCTCATCAATAAAAACTACTCTCTTCCCATCCTCATAGTTGTCATTTCTGTGCTCTTTAGCGTACGCAACTATCTTCTTCCTGATAGCCTTACTGATATACGGCTTTCTACGGGCTGTTCTTTCCGCATACCCTCCTTAGCGTAGCACATTTCGGATGATTTCAGATGACACTTGCACTCCTACATTTTGTTGTAACGCAGCTGCTATCTACGACGCACTTAGCTGAAGATTTTGGGCCACTTTACGCACAATCTGCCGTTTGTCTTGTACTGATAACTTTGAGGGGCAGCCATTTCTTGGTCTGTTTTCTATTATCTTTGTTCTTTTGTACCAGTATACAATATTTTTAACAGTGGTAACAGCTCTTCCAATAATTTCACTTATATCCTTGTAAGTTTACCACTTCGAAATAGTCGCACTGCAATCCTTTCTTCTTCCACGGTTGTTTCTTTCATTTTCCTTCCGATTGCTAGCTGAGCACGGAAACAGTGTTGAATATTACCTTCCAAGGTGTCAGCACAGGCACAATGAGCCTGAGTTGTGGCAGACAGCACAATGTCACGATGATATTTTTTACTAGACCAATACTTGTTTGGCGTGTAATGACGCACGCCGTTGTATTACTGGTCCGTTTACAAACAACATGAATCCCCTTGGCTCCATATTCAATCTGCCTATGTACTTGACTATCCTGCATATCTACATGCGTATAATTCCATTATATGCACCATTATTTGTACTATACTGTTCCATTCATACCACGGATATGGGCAGACCAATAATTTTTTGAGCCACTGTATTCTCTGCACATGAAGTTTCTGTGTTAGAGAATTTTCACGGTTCTTTACAATCATTCGGAATGTTATCGATAATGCTGATTTAGGAGGTTAGGAGTAGGAATAATCGAATTTAAAAAAGCGTAGTAAGACCAGACATCGCTGTGAGCAGCCAAGGTGAATGCTTTAGGTTAGGTTATAATGTGTGGATTGCATAAATCTGAGTGAATAGGGGCAGCTGTATCACTCGGTTTATTTGCGATTTACTCTATGACACACAGACGCAGATAGGTATTATTGCGACGATGTGATCGGAAAAGGTTAGGAGTAGGAAGAATGTGACCGTATCCTTAATGAATTTACAGCCCCAGCTTTTGCCTGGTGTATAGATGGGAAACCACGGAAAACCATCTTCAAGACTGCCGGCAGTTGGGACAAACAATATTCCTCAGAAGGAATGTGGGTGATCTTATCATTGTTCAACAGCATTTGGCACTGTAACTACGTTTATTCTGTTATTGAAGTTTGCCGATTACAGATAGGTCTAATTTGGAAATGCAGTGTGTCCTAAAATATCGCGTGTACCTGTTTACATTGCGTAACCAGTTTCATGCTAAAGTAATTTAGAATACCAGTAAACTACAAAAACATAGCTAGTGGTCTTTTGTATGCAGCGCATCTTAACACTGTCATTACGGTCGATATTGCTCTAATGGCTTCGTGTGTATTTGCAATGAAAAATGAGTCTATCCTTCTCAGGAAATGCAACTTTACGGAATCCAGGGGCTAAAGAAAACGGACCATTCCACAAGCATGCAGTATGTTGCTTGGTATCTTACAGTAAGCTATATGTAACTTACCGACATTACAATCAAGTAAATAGGTTGTGCGGAGTGATCGGTTATGGTAGGACGCCAAATTAATGCTACCTTCGTTCTTCTTTTTCCACCGCTTTTCCCACACTTGTGGGTTTCATAAAATACCGGATGCTATAAACGTTGCTAAAAGCAGTTCATTATGAATATCCACGTAAATCAAACACTTACTTTTGAAACAAGTACAGTACTACGCTCTTGGTTGTCATACGCGTTATGACAATAATTTTTTCTACCACAGTAATAATCGCGACCCAATTCTCGAAATCATTATTATTAGTTCTGAGTGGATATTGATAAGGCGAAACAGCAGAATGTGGAGATCAGGCGAAATTTTTCCTGAAGGAGAACATTTACTGTATGTCCCAGTAAAACTATCAACACGAGGCTGGCGTACTTGAACATCTTCAGATACCATCAAACTGAGCCGGTATCGAACCTGCCTCCATCTAAGCCAAAATATTAACTTTCCGAGGCACATAAATATGTATAATTTACCACTAGGTATAGTGTAATTAAAACTGTTTACAGCTAATTCAATATATAATATTATACCGATAACTTAGACACTTCTTGAACATTTCTTGTGAAACAATTTCCTGTAAGTCTTATTTTCTGCCTGGTCCTTTGACAAGCTCCTTGAAGAAATCGTATTTCATTCATAAATTTATTCTCGAGAAAAATATGTTGAATGTGTTTGATTTGAGGACACTGCTTGCAGATTATTCCTATAATGTGGTACTGTTTATTTTTAACAGCTTCTCTCTTTAATGACAGAAACACTATTTTGACAGTCAAATAGGTATGCCCAAGTGCCGAAGTTGCGGATAGTGGAAGCCTTTACCTTCCTCCCTTTCCAGAGTCTTCATGGACTGTACGGAGATTGCTTTGCTTTGCTAATAGCTATGTAGGCTTCCCCATTTTGTTCGTTTTGAACACAGCTCTCCAGTGTTTCAAGACGTTTCATGATAGTGAATTATACATTCTGACTGTCATACACCAGGAGTAAAAGCAGCAGGAGAACAGTCACCGCTTCTGCTGCTGTTCGGAAACAAACTGAACCGGGTTTATGAATTTTAGAGGGTTGGATAATAATAATAATAATAATAATAATAATAATAATAATAATAATAATAATAATAATAATGCCTTATGGCCTCCGGAGAGGCCTGGTAGACGTCTTTTTCTCGTAGACGGCCTATTAGGCGACCTGCATGTGTGTTAAGGTGAGGGCCCTTCATAATGCTGAATACGCCACACATACCCAGCACCGAGATCGATAGCTGCAGTCGCTTAAGTGCGGCCAGTATCCGGTATACGGGAGGTAGTGGGTTCGAATCCCAATGTCGGCAGCCCTGATGATGGTTTTCCGTGGTTTCCCATTTTCACACCAGGCAAATGCTGGGGCTGTACCTTAATTAAGGCCACGGCCGCTTCCTTCCCACTCCTAGCCCTTTCCTGTCCCATCGTCGCCATAAGACCTATCTATGTCGGCGCGACGTAAAGCAACTAGCAAAAAAACATACCCAGCCCCCGAGCCATTGGAATTAACCTATGAATGTTAAAATCCCCGACCTAACCGGGAATCGAACTCGGAACCCTCTGGACCAAAGGATAGCACGCTAATCATTTAGCCTTGGGGCCGGACAGAGGGTTGGGTGAGAGCCGCTCTTAAGCCACGTACAGGTTTATGAAAACCACGTCGCAAAGAACACATTTGAATTTCTCCCGCGAAGGGATCTGATTGGCTAACCACTATGTATAGCGTAATTAAAAAGGACATCGGTGCGAGATACTGAATTCTTTTTTTCAAATTATTTATCAGTATGTCCAACCCTCTTACGCTCATAACCCCGTTTCATGTTGTTTCCGACCGCCCTGCATAGAACGTGCTCTATTTGTTGAACCACATTTCTCACGTTGTGAACGGGTCGAGCTCAAGCACGCTAAAAATCGATCGCAGTGTTGTTTGGTTAAAGCAACTTCAACGAACTAAAGATACCATTTTGTTCTTGTCCACGCACATTTAGCTGGTGCAGAAAGCGAACAACAGCAGTATGGGGGAATGTCGGTCTAACTTTAAAATGGAGCACACTACAGGGCTGAGAGGGACGAAATGGACCTGCTCAACTCAGTAAATTTAGTGTTGAATTACAAGGAAAGATAGATACCGTAGGTACCAACAGCATTCACTACTTTGTGGGTTTATTATAGACATTATATATATCTTTGTGCAAATAAATTGATTATCTATATTATTTTTGGGTCTTCCAAAGACACAAGAAAAATCAACAAAATCGATAGATGATATCTTTCCTCCTTGGTGTTACAGAGAAAGGAAACTACCTTGAATATAAGAAATGTATTCAGTAGCTGTGAGGGTAATATATTTTTTAACACTAGCTACAGAAACATTAGCCGACTTGTTATTGATAATTTCATGTCAGCGATGGTCACCGTCGATGGACTTAGCAATGAAAATATTTGTTCTTAATATTTCAGTTATCACGGGCCACACGATAAAATAAATGGGATATAAAGTATGTCAAATGGCATTTTGAACAACTTTTGTTATGTAGGCCTACAGGTGTTAGATACAGGATACAGGCCTAAACGGACGGTTGCATTATCACTATTGTTACTTCCTATACAGGATTATTCAGCTGAGTTGTCCACCTCAAATATCTTCTGATCCGTTGAAAATGTACACATTCTGTTTCGGAATTGTTAATTGCATTAAAGAGCTCATAAATCATTGTCATTTCGTCCCCATCACATGCTTAATTACCGAGAAACCGGTAGCAAGTTTGATTTTTTTAAAATAAAACCCTATTAATTTCATCCAATAGAAGAACTAAAAATCGGGTGACAAGTTCAGTGATGCGTTTATTTTGCAAATCCGATGAGTGGGATTGGAGATATGAAAGGGTTTCATATGTGTAGGCATTAGAGAGAAAGCGATGCGCTACTCGCTGTGATGCTGCGTGACTCACGCCACGTTGGTGATCACATACTGTACCTTATCTGGAGCGGGCCCCGAGAAACAACAGCATTTCGGAGTTACACAACTTGTGTCTCGTTGACGTTGAATCGGAGAGAGACGTAGTAACACAGTGAAACAAGTGCTTTATTATTCTTTTCAAGAGTACACAGTACATGAAATGAAATCAACAACTTCAAAATCCAGTGAATGACATGGTTATTGGAAAAAATGGGTGATAAATTTAACGGAGAACATTATTGCTAGGCTGTTTGGTCCTCCTTGAAGCCAACATGTATGATCGATGTACTTAAAACAGACAGTGGTTGAGTTTAAAGCAAAATACTTTGGTATGCTAGGATAACATGGTTCAGGTACTTTTAGAAACATTATATCATTCTCCCCTTTTCCAACCACTTCCATCACTCAGGGAAATGTTTAGTCGCTCAAAAATGCATATGTGTTTATCAACAAGGCGTGTGCCACTACATCACAGCCAGTGGCACATCGTTTTCTGTCTAATGCCTTCACATATGGAACCCTTTAATTTCTCCAGACGTACTCGTCAGAGTTGCAAAATAAGCACATCACTAAAATCGCTTATTCTTAGTTATTCTATTGGGCGAAATTAGTACATTCCCTTTTAAGAAACGTAGTTGCTAGCGGGTTCTCGGTAATCGCGTACGTGATGGAGACGAATGGGCAGTGTTTTATGAGCCCCTTAATACAATTTAAGAATTTGAAATCAGAACATCTATAGTCTATCTTTAGCGGATCAGAAGATATTTGAGGTGGACAACGTAGGTGAATAACCCTGTATAGTAAAGCAGTATTAAACACAATTGTTCGAAAACTGCATTATGACCAGCATTTACTTTGTTCATTTTTTCGATACACATAATTATGAAGGGGGAATTCGATACTTCTTCTTAATTTCTGCACCGCTGAATGATTACAAAAATAATATACTGTATAGCCTATTGCATAACCAAGCTATTCCTAAACTTAAATAGTGAGTTTTTATAAACTATGTAATACCGTAATACCGGAAAACAGAGAGACAGAGAGACAGACAAACACCACTTGAACTGAACCTGCTTTTGTCAAATTTCCACAGAATTTTATTTTACAAATTTCAATACAATATTGTTGTTTATTTAGCAAACTAATTAAACAAGTCTAATTTTATCTTTCTTTTTCTATGTTCTAGGTAAGAGATGAACTCACATCTTTTGGAGATGGTACATTTTTATGCATATCTGGTAAGTAATGACTCGTCTTGAGGACGGCATTTTCTTCGTACGAAGTCCTGTGCGTGAATTATAGAGTAAGTGACTGCATGAATTCAGATATTTATTCCACACGCCGTGTTGATATCATGTGAAGTAGGTTACACACCGAAGCAGAGAAAAGATACATCTACTTCCCAGTTCAATGGCAGGATGCATTACTGCTGTGATCTGAAGGATTGCTGTTGCAAAGAGCGTAAACACTTTAGTATGTATTGTCAAATGCCGCAACAAGCAACCGACTAATGTTGAAAGTGTAGTCTGTCTCCAGTCCACTGAATCAGGGAACTGCCCACTTGCTATGTTTGCGTGCACTCCAAGTTGAAGACCATAAACGGACACGCCCACTTACCCACTGTCCTGCTCCACTTCGTGAAAACGGCATAACAGATGCAGTTCCATCAACTGCCTCATACTGACTGCAGAAAAGGTGGTGAAGCGCTCTCGAAGTTGTAATTATGTCAACAATTCTCATAACATTTAGCATGCATCATTAAAACTGTCTTCGTGGTGTGTGAAGTATGGATGTTTTCAAACTTTATCGGGCAGCCCTGTGTTAATACACATCATAGAACGTAGATATTCTTATATTTCATATACTGGGTTATTCGAATAAGTTGTAATAATAATAATAATAATAATAATAATAATAATAATAATAATAATAATAATAATAATGTTATTTGCTTAACGTCCCACTACCTACTGTTTAAGGCCTTCGGAGGCGCCGAGGTGCCGGAATTTAGTCCCGCAGGAGTTCTTTAACGTGCCAGTAAATCTACCGACACGGGGCTGTCGTATTTGAGCACCTTCAAATACCACCGGACTGAGCTAGGATCGAACCTGCCAAGTTGGGGTTAGAAAGCCAGCGCCTACACCGTCTGAGCCACTCAGCCCGGCGAGACTAAGTTGTCCACCTCAATTAACTTGAGAAACGGTCAAGATATCGACATTCTGTTTTCAGTCTGAGCAATGGTACAAACATGCTTATAATCAGACTTCAGTACTTTGTCATGGCGTCAATATCTTCTGAGATAATGATACTAAATTTGTTTTTTAAATGGAACTACGTTGTTTACTACACATAGCGTTATACCTAGAGATGTCCGCCTCCGTAGCGTAACGGTTAGTGTTATTAGCTGCCGTCCTCGGGGGCCTGGGTTCGATTCCCGGTACTGCCAGAAATTTAAGAATGGCAGGAGGGCTGGTATGTGGTTGAAATGGTACATGCAGCTGACCTCCAATGGGGGTGTGCCTGAAAAGAGCTGCACCACCTCGGGATGAGGATACGAGTTTACTTTATACCTAGAGATATTACAAATTCAGCCACGTGATTATTTTGAAAATTTGACAAGTACTTTTCCGAGAAAATGTAATATATTCAAACGTGTTTCATTTGACAGTCTTGGAGACTGCCTCTTCGATTCGCGCTACGTATGAGCCATAAGGCAGCCGTACTTCTTTTTTTTAAATAGCTCCCACTTCCGCTACCATAATAGCTTTCTTTCTTTTCCTATTATGCAGTTCAAAAATATTACGTGAACATGTTTTGTAACGTCTGGTATGTGAACGTTAATTTGGTAGATGGGGTTCCAATGGTCGTACCGCATACCTTGAGACCTTAGCTACTCAGGGTATGTCAAATCGAAGTTATGCTCTATCTGTAGGTGTAGCCGTGCATCAGTCAGGTGACCCCACTACGACTAAGTGAATAGCGGTGCGTCCGTGTGTCGTTGTGAGATACACAGACTACTGCGGTCATTTGAGCACTTTGTGCGTAAACCAGCACATCCCATGAGACATCTTAACGATGTTCAGGTCACAAGGGCCGTCACTTTGATCCAGGAAGGATGGACTTTTCGTCGTGTTGCTGTGGATCTCAGTATCTCTCCGTCAGCTATTCAACGCTTGTGGAATCGCTACCAGTGAGACAGGCCAGTTCGCAAGGAGAGTTGGACAAGGTCGTGGACGCATGACAACCCCACAGCATGACCAATATCTGACCATCTGTGCATTGCGCCAGGGCACATGTAGCACGCATCATTAGAGCTGTCTTGCGAGAACTCGACATTCAAGAGATGGAATGGCTAGCAGCGAGTCCGAACCTTAATCCCATTGAGCATGTGTGGGATAGGCTTGACAGAAGTGTTCGTGGGCGTCCTGTTCTACTACAGATTCTTCAAGACCTCGAACAGGCTCTCATTGAATAATGGGACCTGGTACCGCAACGTGACCTCCGTCGACTTAAACGGAGCATGCCACGTGAGTGCCATGCCGTGATAAATGCTCGTGGAGGACATATACCATACTGAAGCACTCCAACTGTGCTAAAAGTCTACCCTGGAGGACTGTTATAACTTTTTTGCCCCTATTTGGACATTTTCGCTTGTGCTCTGAAAATAAACGCGAAACCATTGATGTTCTTTTGTATACTTCAACGGTAAAGAACAAAGGTTTAGTTGGTAATATACCGTACGCGCACTTTTTAGCGATACATGGACACCCTAGCGCTAAATAGGTCGACCTCGGGTATCTTCGAGATTCGTATTGGCAACCTTTGAAACACAAACTATAAATCGCTTATGCATCGCTGTGCAACATCTGGTGTACACTTTACGTACTTGTACTGTTGTTGTTTACACAGCAAAGCCAAAATATAGAATTCATGCTGGGAAGAAGATTTGCATCGAGAAATGTTATATAATGTTATATAATGTATGTATGATACAGTTGTTGGCTTAAGATAATAAAGGTTTAGAAAATACATATCGATCAATAATATTATCGATTCAATTCAGATTTCATTTCCATTCAGTTGGCAGTATTACCAGAACCGCGAGAACTCCCTCCTTACTCCTCCACCCCGTACAAAGAAATATCACAAAAGGTGCGCGGACTATACCTGGGTGTGAGGTATTGTTTTATGGAGCATGGCATACGTTCAAAAACACGTTCCCCTGATTTTTTGAACTGTGTAATAAGAGATTGACTCATCAAGGTGCTGGTGTGGCCAACAAATGAACATTTCTGTCATTATCATATAAAGGAAAACACTACAGGAAGCAAATGTAACAGCACGATCCCTTGCCCTCGACTCTATTGAATGGGTGAAATGAAGGAACGTAAACTAACCTCAAATCCAGGTTCCGTTTCTTAACGAAATTTGGAAAAAAAGTGTTACAAATGTTAGAGAAGTGTAAACGTTACTTGGCATAATATACTTCAATCTGACATTCACTAGTACAGGGAGAAAGAGGATGTACGATTTCTAATACAGATACATGTGTTCAGCATATCTTACAAACCAATTAGACATGGGAGAAGAATAAATGTGAATAAACAAATTTCCACACCAGGCAAATGCTGGGCCTGAACCTCAATTAAGACCTCGGCCACCTCCTTCCCACTCCTAGCACTGTTATCCTGTCGGTTCGACGTAAAGCATATTGTTAAAGTGACTGAAAATTAATGTGATTCCCGTATCACAGTGTTGCATGGACAAATATAATATATGTCGATAGAGCTGTGAAACCACAAATCGATGGCCGAGAATGAAAGGGTTACAATTCAATATTCATGATTTTTCAGGATAAATCATTTGAGTTTTAGCAGTTTACATCACTGCCTCTCGAAAATGCATGTGTTACATAATATTTATGATAATTGGTATGTGCATAGTTCTTGCATCATTTATTATGATCTGAAAAAGACTTACGACTGAAAATTACCGTTTCTAATTAAGTAATGCGACCAATGCCAAAAGAATGAAAACCTTTAGAAGTGATTCCTGGCATGAATACATTAGGTGTTTTTATAGCAACACTTTCGCAGGTTATAGAGGTCGAAATAATCTATACATTGTTGGTTACATCTAAAATAAATTATTTTTTATTGAGTCATAAACTTTCATTCTGAGCCATTTAAATGGTGGTATGCCTCCTTGTATAGTCACTCAGGAAAAAATGAGCACATGGTATTGTGTAATTTGCTTGCGTGTGTACTTTTCGCAGAAAGAACTGATTCTATAAATATAATGTCTGTTTTGGGTATCCAGAGAGGTTGAGTCTACATGGGAGTTGAATCTTATTTTGATGATAATTAAAATTAGGTCTAACATTTGATGCGAGGAACATAAAATACCATCCGCTCATTCTTTCTTTGAGCGATTTTACTAACAGTAATATTGGCTCCGAAGTTTCCACACGTGTTACAATTCGCTTGGTACAAAAGTGATTGCATGATTCTTTCAAGTTTTCGAAAACTTGAAGCTTCAACAGCAAATCAGCGCATTTGTAACATGCATCTGATATGACGGCTGTTTTTAGTACGTACTTGATTCTTTGATAAATCTCAACTGTGATAGATTCCATTAAACATGCCAAGTTATTTTATGCTCTATAGACCAGACTTGTGGACATCATCCAAAAATGGTCCATTTTGATGTTTTCGAAACGACTTGAACTCGCTATGATAATAATTGCTCGGACTCTGTTATTCTTCTTAATGCGGTAGTTATCTCTTGAACCTAAAAAGATAATACCACGTTTTGTCAAAAGCGTGTGTTCCTTGTGATACACAGTGACTCATTTACCATACTTATAATATTGCATAAGGTCTTTTGAAGATATTTCTTTAGTAGGCATACTTTGTACCTTCATACAGTAGTTGTCAGCAAGGCAAAAGGTATGTAATATTTCCCGTTAATTACTTCTTTATTTGTGGCACTCCTCTATTACAGGTTGATCTTTAGTTTCTTGCATGAAATGTTGATTAATGGAATATTTCCCGAGGAATGTAAAGTGTCAAGGAGTGTAATCGCGGTATTCCTCACTAGCAAGAATGTTGGGGTTTAATGTTACTATAAATACAACCTATATTTAATTCATTACAATTTGTAGATTATGCTGCAAGATATATTTTATATCGTCAAATTATTTCATTTATTAAATTAAAGCGTTTGAGTGGGAATATAATTTTATATTTAGACATAGTCATTTGGACATAATCCATACCTGCTGCTCTTCTATGATTCTTCTTGCTCAGCTGTTGTTGTTACGTCATCTGCCCTGAACAATCGCTCTTACTATATTTGAGTTCTGATGGCACTTGAACTTCTCATAACTGATTCAATAAACAGTACTTGCCGAGTACAGTTTAGTTTACATCATATATCAGAACAAGTATACAGTTTTCACTATTACCAATAGTTTACCTTGCCGTTTGTTTTGCTCGCACTTGAACGAGCTGTTTATTTTGTACTGTGCCTGGTTTGATTGTGAGAGTAACGAAAATTCCGCGTGTAAAGTCACAGGGTTATTTGCTTTCACTAATCATTAGACATACAGACACAACATCCTTTGGCAAATACTAAATAAAGTATTTATTTGGATGATTTATGAATCTGTATTCTTCGAATACTCGGGGATATAGGAACAATGAAAACTTCATGTTTACGCAATAGGCAGTTTTGCTGTTAAGTACCCACTAATATTATTATTAGCACATCTGTAACTGCTTCAAATGTAGTTCAATGAAAGTGGTAGTTCTCTTGAGGATTCTTTTTAATGATAAATCAGTCTTCAGCCAACATAGAAGTGTACAGAAGGTACAAAGTGTATATTTCCAGCCACCTCTATTATAAAGGTTGCTCTACAAACTATTTCGTAAATCACGACACCATCATCAGCAATCATTTCTTCCCTTTCCTGATGAGCTTGAAGCATTTTAACGCCAAGTACGCTATATGTCACGGAATGTTCAATGTTGAAGACTAATTTGTTAACTACCATAACCACTGTGTTATGTTCCAGCTTTTAGGACAGCTGCGTCACACTTAGTTGGACTTCGGCTGTATCACGAATGTAAACTGATACAATATGTTGCACTCGGTCACGTTATGAATGAAATAAGAATATTTTTTTTGCTAGGGGCTTTACGTCGCACCGACACAGATAGGTCTTATGGCGACGATGGGATAGGAAAGGCCTAGGAGTTGGAAGGAAGCGGCCGTGGCCTTAATTAAGGTACAGCCCCAGCATTTGCCTGGTGTGAAAATGGGAAACCACGGAAAACCATTTTCAGGGCTGCCGATAGTGGGATTCGAACCTACTATCTCCCGGATGCAAGCTCACAGCCGCGCGCCTATACGCGCACGGCCAACTCGCCCGGTGAAATAAGAAAATACGGTTTAAATTCCAATTATGGCCATTCTGGAAATGGTTTTGCATGATTTTCCTCTTTATCTCCAGATAAATTCTAGAAACGAAAAGTACGTAGCGAAATGGCCAGAGCAGCTTTCTCACTAAATCCAGTACCAATTAACTACGCTCACCAGTCCAGATACCACAGATAAATGCTGTATATTCTGTTTAAAACCGCACCTCGTATTTTTAAATGTTAACCAATGTACATAAAGCAAGAATTACAATCATGTCATCGCCCCCTTGGCAAATAACTGTCATTTTGTCGACCATAGTTGTGCAGTATGTTGGAAAGTAAAAACAAACTTGTCCTTCTACGTGATTGTTGACATCGCAATCATAACAACGGGACCTAACATTTTACGTATAATCAGAACCTAGAGAATATGACATCAAGTCCCGCTCGCAGTGCGCTAGTCATTCTCCTTCTTTTTCCAAGAGAGTGGGTTCGATTCCAGCTGTAGTCGGTGGCATTTTAGAGTGTTTATTCCAGGTGTCCTAGCCTTCCAGTATGTTCAAGAAGTATTGCGACGCAAAATATTGACAGGGTTGGTGTGTAATTGAAGTGGGGTTATTCAGCTGAGAATGTCGTTCCGCTGACCCCGTAGACTCCCATAACTGCTGGCCATGTGGTTGGCCAGAATTCGTCTTGGCAACCCAAAATTAGCTTTATGTGGGTTTTTAGCGTCGTATAATATCTATAATAATTAAAAAGACATTAAGTATTATTGTAGTTTTTATCATTGTTTTTATTTCCTCTGCACTTCACATTCCTCACAATGGGTCGCTTGAAATGGCTGAATTCGTGTGCACGCGATGAAGAGCAGTGCTGGAGGCAGTTTCATAATACTGCAACAAGTTCCTCACGTCTAGAGAGTACCACGACCTATTTACAGCCAGCCATTTACAGTAAATCATACCCTCAGCGCCTTCTTTTTGTTGATCCCTCCTCGACTCTTCATCTGTAGCCCTCTTATGTTTTGCATTCAGATGAGGTGGAACCATTACTAATGCAGCACCAAACTTTGGATATTATTTCCTTTTTAATCTTTCCGACGGCGTAGGTAATTCACGATTCTACTGGATTATTGTCATTCTCTTACCACGGTGTATATAGAATTAAATGCCGACGTATGAAAACGCGCATGCTAAACATCTGCACCGATCTGAATCAAACGTTCTACGATAGTGGTCCTGGTACTAGACCGTCTCGATGAATTTCCGTCACCGTAATTATTCACCGACTTGCCTATTCCTAAATATACAACAGATAAAATTAGTCATGGTAAAATTAGAAGTAATCTCCCTTCGAGTACCAAGTAACAAGTTCATTGGATTTATGCTTTCAAGACAGCACTTATTCCAATAATTTGTTCGTTAAAATGAAGAACTCGGTAATCAATAAGGAGATTAGTACTAAATGTGTGAGGATCAAAGGAATACTTAAGGAGTAGCTGCCCCTAGATAAGGGTTACGAAGACGTACAGCCCTACAATTAGCCTTAATGTTAACAATCGCAGAGTAAATTTTGCTTATTATAATCTCGCGGAGGAAATGCTTTATTTGATTTTTCATTGAATGCTATGGAACTCGCTGTCAGGAGATGCCAAGAATTTCCCTCTTCCAAAATTCCAGCTGTGCATTAAGTAAAACTCTATTTGAGTGAACTGCTGCATGTATCTGTGAACATGTGAAGGATTCAATGAGTGACAAACTGGTAGAATGAAAGGAGGTATGTGAACACAAGAATGAATGAATGAATGAATGGTTAACTAACTGTTACCTGAACGAATGAATGAGCAGTGGGGATGTATCTACACATCCATGCTTTACGCTGTATTATTTACCTATGTTGTGAACGATGCAAATATTGTAAATAGTGTCTAATTTTAAGCGTCTGATAACCATTTTACTGTACGTGGAGTTCGCACTTTTTCACTAGACCTTTTATATTTCCATAATATTCCACTTAGAAATTTGGTAAGTACCGATACTAAACCGTACAGGTCATGATGTGCAATTACAGATTGTAACTTAGCGTACTCTATTTAGGAATATACATGGCGAGTTGGCCGTGCGGTTAGAGGCGCGCGGCTGTGAGCCTGCATCCGAGAGATAGTGGGTTCGAATCCCAATGTCGGCAGCCCTGAAGATGGTTTTTCCGTTGTTTCCCATTTTCACACCAGGCAACTGCTGGGGCTGTACCTTAATTAAGGCCACGGCCGATTCCTTCCAACTCCTAGGCCTTTCCTCTCCCATCGTCGCCATAAGACCTACCTGTGTCAGTGCGACGTAAAGCAACTAGAAAAAAAATACATTAGGAATATTTTTTGTATTGTGGAGGAATTACTCCTAAAGCTCTCGAAAATAATGAATTGATGAATTTAGAAACTCTCCCGCGGCCATCATTCAATAGTCCTGTGACTTCCTTGCTTTTAACTTCGTATTTCTCTTCCATATAATTGAAACATTTCCCTATTACCCCTTCGTTCCAACATCAATCCCTTCGCCTTGAGAGCTGTCTCTTTAAAATACTTACTTTCGGGTCAATTATCAATCTGCTCTTCCGCATTATATCGATGACTTCACACAAAGGACTATAGTACAGGAACATGGATTACTATGTTCAAAAACTCCAAATAGGTCTACTATAGGAATGAATTTAACAAGGTGTAGTTCCATATACGTGATGCTCTCCACCAAATTCATGCTTTTATTGGCTGCATATGTTCAAGACTGCCGCATATAATAAACACAGTTCAGCTTAAGCCACGAAGGAGAGCGAACGCATGAGTAGAGAGCTCGGGAGTGGGAGTAAGGAGTGAGTGCTGAGTGCAGGAAGCTTGTGAGGAGTTTGACAACAATGATTGGAGTAGATCAATACAGGGCGTCTATTGGAGGATGGCAGAGGAGAATCAAGAAAGAAGAAGTAAAATCAGGTGGGTGTAAAGTGGATTTGGTAATCAAAGGAGAAGTAGTGTTAACAGTGGCGGTGGTTATAATGTTGCTACTGATTGGAGGTGTAGAGCCGAACCCAGGCCCGACATCTAGTGAAATGAGGGATGGGAAGACATAGAAGAATTCAAAAAATGGGTAAAAGAGACGGTGATAGAAGTGTGCCCCTTTGAGCAATTTAAGAATATGATCCAAGAACAAACCAGGGAGTTTGGAAAAATGAAGTTATGGCTGCGAGAAATGACGGACGATATAACATCACAAGTGAGAAAGAACGACGAGGAAGTGGCAATATTAAGAGAAAGAATAGGACGACTCGAAGAGGAGACGTTGAAATTGAAAGCGGAAGTGAATGCCAATACAATGAATCGCAGGAAGAAGTGCTTATTTATTTATGGGCTGCCTGAGGAGGTGAGAGAAGACAAAGTACGTACAATTTACAAAGTAGTCGACTTAATACAGGGGAAATTGAAACTTAACTTTAGCGAAGTGGACATAGATGACGTACAGAGAGTGGGAAGATCTAGGGGCAACAGGCCTATCAAGGTAGAACTGTTTTCTACGTTGATGGCTGATGCTGTGATAGGCAATTCGAGTAACATGCAGAGAGAAAAAAATATGGATCAAGAGAGACGTGGGATGGGAGGCTATTAGGAATGAGAAAATACTCAGATAACACAAGATACGTGCGATAAATCAAGGACTGAGAGCTACTATTAAAGGACAAGAGCTAGTGGTATCAGGCAGAAATTGGAAGAGGAACTGGTCTGTGAATAGACTGCTGGACTTAGAAATGAAGATTTAAAAAGACGAAGAAAAAATGAGCAGTGCAACGAGAGGTGGGGAAGTGAGGAGAGATAACAGTAACAGTGTAATGTGTGAAGAGGGTCAGAGAGAGGCGCTAAGTGAAAATGTAACCATTAACAGTGAAGAAGTTCAGGAAGAGGCGACAAGTGAAAGGGTGACCATAAGCAGTGAAGAAGAAAGGCAGAGGAGTGAAAGCAGTGAAGTAAGGGAAGTGACGGGTAAAAAGGTGACGTCAGAGGCAACCGGAGGATGTCTCAATAGGAGTTGGCAAAGAGGCAAGGGCAGAAGATTAACGGAGATGATGGGAGCTGAAGGTGGAGGCAAAAGAACACAACAGAGTGAAGATGGTGATGAAGTGGCGGCCAAAAGAGGTGGCAGAGAAAAAGGAAAGTATAGATAACTGACAGACATGTGGGATTCGGGTAGAAATGAGAAGGGTGTAGTCACTAGAAGTAAAAAGAACAATAGTATAGGGAGTAGTGATAATAAAGATTGTTAGATGTAAGAATGTAGTGTTGAGGAATGAGTGTTTGGTATTTGTAGGTGAAGATGAAGTGATATTTTGAAGGTTGTGATGGTGTATGAGTGTGTGGTATTTGTAGATGGAGATTTATTTGATGGTAGACGAGTGTGTGCTAGGGCTGAAATGTGGTGTTGGAAGTAGAGATGGTATATGCTGAAATGTGGTGTTGGGAAGGTATGGAGAAGTGGTGGTGCACTCATGAGTAAGTTGTATTTAATGTGATGGTATATGAGTGGGTGGTATTTGTAGATGTTGAAATGTGGTGTTGGAAAAGTATGAAGATGTAGTAATGTAATTTGGCTATTTGTAAATTTTGGTTTGGTGGAAGATGGAGTTTTCGGTAGGTAATTATGATGGGTATTAGGATGAGTATGAGTGTATGGTAAATTGAGTATGGTAGATGAGTGTGTGCTAGAGATGAAAGGTGGTGTTGGAAATAGAGGTGGTATATGTTGAAATGTGGTGTTGGAAAGGTATGAGAAGTAGTGGTGCACTCATGAGTAAGTTGTAAATGAAGGTGGTTTGGTATTCAATGTGGTATGAAATTTGGAGATGGAGAAGTGGTGATACTTTTCAATGGCAGATTTTAAGTGTTGAGAGGGACGAGAACTGAGAAGTGGTGTTTGTTTAAGTGTTGAGAGGGATGTGAATAGAGAATTGGTGTTTGTTTGTAAACTTTGGTTTGGTGGACGTGATGACAAATGGATGGTGGACGTTTAATTATTGCTATATTATATGAGTGTTAAGTGATGATATGTTGGTATTAAATTGCAGTACAGACGGTAATTTATTGCTGAAATGTGGAGATGGAGAAAGGGTGGTATATGTAAGGGCAGAATTTAAATGCTGAGGGGGAGGAGAATTGAGAATTGGTGTTTGTTTGTAAACTTTGGTTTGGTGGACGTGATGACAAATTTCAGGTGGAGTATGGCTTGGTATTTAAATTGATAAAGCATGGCTGACAAGGATAAAATTGCAACGTGAGCATACGTGAGCATGAATACGCAATGGCCGAATGTAACGTAAGTCTGGACTCAGCAACCTAGAGTGGGTCAAGTAAAATAAGGTAGGAGGAATGGAATGTGCAAGGGTTTGCGTGTCTAGTTAAGAGAGGCATGAAGGTCTTTGACATTCTTAATATTGCTGATTTTATTTCAACTTTATTATGTCCTTTAATTATGTTTATTTAAACTACACATTCTGGGAAGACAACAGGAATACGTTTTATTTTTTTATTTTTATTAATATTGTTTTGTTTGCTCATTTTTGTTCTCTGCGTGTTTTATTTTTCTTTTCTTTTTTCTGTACAGTACGTAGAGTTTGAAAGAGTGAATTTTGGCATGGGCTGAACATGTTATTTTTCTCATTTAAAGGATCAAATGGGTATTATTACTGTAGATATAGAGAAAAATAATAAAGTATCAAAGTATATAATAAACAGACTTTAAACTTTATAATTAAGAAATCACATGTGTTCTTATCAGAAATAATGGTGAACGTCTGGTTTGTTCAAGAACCAAAACTTAGTGTTAATTCCTGTCTTAACTGGGAAGTTGTTTCCGTTACATTCATTTCTATGAACTGAACATATATTGATCTTGCTTAAGTGATACTTATCGCGGAGAAAATTTTTCGCCGTGTGCAACTCATTGAATGGATGAGATAACGTGACAATATAGCAGCCCTTTGGTAGGACGATTCCGAGTAGCCTTTTGAGGCCAAAACGCTTCCCGTTTGACTTCGGCTATAGTCTGGGTTATTATATTTACATGGGCGTAAGTTAGGTGCAACGATGTAACAATCATTACTGTGGACTTGTATATATTTTCATTGAGCATGCTCATATATACCATTATCCACAACATACACATACAATTGATCCGTAGAGCGGTACCGATATTAAACTCGTTTCGCTGCGTTACAAATCACAACTCACACCATCGTCGCAACTGAACAATTACAATTCTACAATATTTATAGGCATTTCGTCTATTTTTAGGTGTCTGCTTTCTCACAACATAGCATTAACACATGATACCTGGAAGGTTCTACAATTAACATTCAGAAATCCTTGGTAAGTCTATGTTCAAGATTTCTCCGGAAACGAGTTTTTCATGATAGCGTACTAACTCATGATATCCAGAAAGACCTAAAGTTACTATACCAAAATTCTTGGTACATCACTGTTCGAAAGTTCACCCGAGTCAATACACATGCAACTAGAAATTTCCTGAACAACTTGGAACACACGAAAGATTATTTACAAGATAGCGGAATAGCCTCGTCTTAATACATAACACATATACGCATGATTTAAGCTTACCTACGACACAATCTAACCTATAATATATATGAAATATTTTTTTTCAAGTTATACACACACAACCCTATTTGCGTTGGGTTTTCGGTTGGTCAACATGCGCTACACTTTCAAAATATTTGGTAATGTAGCTCGTAGTAATGTAAAATAACACGATAGATACAAGTAAATTATCACATTAATCACAGCAATTACTTGGAATCTTAATATGAAGGACATGAAAAGTTGTGCGAGATGAAATAAAATAAATATGAAAGGCATCATGAAGAGAAGTGTATTTATTGCATGATGTGTGCTCTAATTTTCGTTAAGGGAAAACAAAGAGGGATTCACATATTTTGATTGACATGCAATCATTTTCAAACACGGAGAAAATGAATTGTAGCAATAGCTACAAAATAACAGACGCTTACAATACGTATAGGAATGGAGCTACCGTTGTGGAGATTATAAAAAATACCCTAACTGCTCAAGTGATTTCTATGCCGGGCTGAGTAGCTCAGACGGTTGAGGCGCTGGCCCTCTGACCCTAATTGGCAGGTTCGATCCTGGCTCAGTCCAGTGGTATTTGAAGGTTCTCAAATACATCAGCCTCGTGTCGGTAGATTTACTGGCACGTAAAAGAACTCCTGCGGGACTAAACTCCGACACCTCGGGGTCTCCGAAAACCGTAAAATTTGTTAGAGGGACGTAAATCACTTATTATTATTATTATTATTATTATTATTATTATTATTATTATTATTATTATTATTATTATTATGATTATTATTATTATTATTATTATTATTATTATTATTATTACGGAAATATCATGGAACACAGAGGCGTAAGTAAGTGCCGGGGTGAATGTGCGGACAAGGAAATGGACCAAAGCATAAGATAAAACACTAAATTTTGAAATGTTATTTCTTTCTTTCTTTTTTCTTAAAATTTGATAGATACGAAATCTGAATAAACAACAACAATATAATAATTGAGCTCGTCAGCTCTAACAACGGTGACTTACAGTCAAAAAATAGGTACCGAATTCGAGAGAATTATCAACAGATACCGTACAGGGAAAGAGCATTATAGCCCTGAACAGGTACACTATTCATAAGAGCATGTTTGCTCCACTAATTTACCTAGCCTAGGAGTCTGAGCTCCATGAGTTCATATAGTCCAGCCTCTCCGAGGCAGAATTTTCTTACAACGCACAAGTTTATGGGTGATAAACTTTAAATAATGAATTTATAGTCACTTCTGCTCAACAGTATTTTCACTTTCTATTCCAGAAACATAAACAGAGATAATAAGTGCCCATACTAAATGGCCATATTGTAAGAAGAAAAAAGGTTGATAATGATCGGCCAAAAACAAAATGCAAGGAGGCAAAAACCTACACTACTTCTAGAAAACACTTAAAACACTAAGTGGACTTATGGCCCAAAGATACAGAGGTAAAATATTCTACGCCGGAGCGACTAAATGAGAAACATTAAATACCAAAAGAGTGTTAAGAATTTTAGATGTGAGAAGTTCCTAACTCCTTTACTAATTTTAAAGACATGCAAATCTGAATTTAAATTGAAAAATATGAAAATGAATATTCATTAACCCGTAGAGAGCCAGACAACGATATATCGTTGTTTCATATATACGCGTAAAGTGCCACCCACGATATATCGTTGTTTGGATAGCGCGCAATTCTGTTCGAGTTAGTACAACTTGGGCCGTCAGATTGCAACATCTTTTTTTTTTTTTTTTTTTTTGCTAGTTGCTTTACGTCGCGCCGACACAGATAGGTCTTATGGCGACTATGGGAGAGGGATGGGCTGGGAGTGGGAAGGAAGCGGTCGAGGCCTTAATTAAGTTACAGCCCCAGCATTTGCCTGGTGTGAAAATGGGAAACCACCGAAAACCATTTTCAGGGCTGCCGACAGTGGGGTTCGAACCTACTATCTCCCGAATACTGGATACTGGCCGCTCTTGAGCGACTGCAGCTATCAAGCTCGGTGATTGCAGCATCTTATGTATCGATTCCATAGAGAATTGTCATTAGATTTTAACTACGCGGCTAGATAGTGCGTAAATTCATTCGTTACCATGCATTGAATTTCTAAAGTCCCTGTTCATCTACGACGTATGATCTCCATGCCGCGTGAGTAAAATGGCGACTAGCGGGAAAAGTTAGTTTGTTAACGATGAGGAACTGGCTTTATATCTTAATAATGTTTAGTGTAGAAGAGGATGATGAAGATTCTGATGAGGAATTCATTCCTCCAACAAGTGAGGAAGGGGAAAGTGAAAGTGTTATTGGGAGTGATAACGGCGAGTTTTCTGTAAACACTCAACCACGTGCCCATTGTCCGAGTCTAAACATTGAAAGTGGTAATGAACGTCTGAGTGACAGTACTGATGATGATGACGGCTGTAACAATATCCAGCAACAACAATTTCCTGTTTTCCGTGAAATTCAATTAGGTCAAGATGCAAAATACTAACCCTAACCTGATTATCATGATACTCCTGGCCCGAGACACGCCCCTTCGTCAGACGCAAACCTATAGCGTATTTTTATTTTATTCTTCACGGCTCAATTATTGAATCTCATAACTACAGAGACAAGCAGATATGAGAAATCATGTCTTGTCACCATATGCCAGAGCACAGCAGTGGCGCCCGGTTACATTGACTGAAATGAAGGCTTTCATTGTTGTTTTGTTGGAAATGGGTTTAGCTAGAAGGCCGAGCATATTTTTTTATTATGTCAAAAACTCCCATTATATTCCATGGTTTGGAAATATGTTCTCAAGAAACAGATTCCAATTGATCTTCAGATTCTTTTATCTTGTGAACAATGATAATGTATCACCATCTGATCACCCTAACTACAGCTCATGTGCCAGGTTCGATTCCATTGTTGAACACGCCAATTGTATATGACGATACCATTGTACATAACTCTTAAACTAATGAAGATAAAAATGTAAAACTTTACATGTTTATTAATCTGAAATAGGACATTTCAAAGAAACCATCAGTATTTACCGTTGAGTTGAATTTTCTGTTTTTTCTGTTTTGTTTTGATTTGTAATTTTTGGTGTTTTAAAATTGTTTGGAAGATATTATTTTTCAAAATACCGAAGAGCATTATAGTGCTATAATTTAGTTCAGCAGTAAGAATGTCTTCTTTTTAACATTTAATAAAAATCTCAAGTCATAGTTATAATATTTGTGAACTACATAGTCCAGAGAGTGAGAACCTGCAAAATTCTCTAAATTTGTCTGGTACTCTTGGCATACTGTGAGCAACCGGGCCTGGCAGTAAGAGGGTTAAATAAAATACACAATCGTCGGACCTTGTACTCACACTTAGTTTTTACCTGCTTACTTACACATACGTTATTTGAAGGGCGCCAGCTACAACTCAGTGCAGCAAGAAGAGAATGAATGAGATTCTTGAATATCTCTAGGGTGTGGGGTAATAAGCTTACTTGTGACAACATACCATATAAGTTGTGGGAAAATGAGATTAGCGTTCGGTTTCCCCATTAAATTCGAGGTTAAGAAATTGTACTGTTTAAATAAAACGATGAATTAATTTGATAGAACAAAATATATTCTTGAAATAATTTCAATAAAAATAGTGATAACTGCTGCGATTAAAACAGATGAGAATATAAAATTATGAAATTGCAACTAAAAGAAACTAGGCATGAATTTGAATTCTTCTTGACCGGACATTGAACAATTATACGCGAAATTTATCCCTCACTGGTTCACTTGACTGTACCTTCAACACTTTGAGTGTAATTACGACGTATTCCTTTGAATTGGTATTTGCTGTAGATGTATCAAGCCTAATTTGGTGATGTATCCCATTTTGTTTCACTGATGACTAAGTATCCATTTGATGACTTCTTGGAAAGACTATCCTTCTATGACTTCGTGGTAAGCCTTCCCGTCCGTATCTTCAACTAAGTGACCGACAAACTGTGGCCTTACTCTCTCAATGACCAATGACTAATGACTCACTGAGTCCTCTCCTTCCCGTAGACTCCCGTTGACTTAATGACAGACTGAGTCCTCTCCATCTCGTTCATACAATGACTGTTCACTTATCCATTTGACTTCTTCACTGTACACCTTCCGTTTAACTAATGACTGACGCTACAATATACAGCCACCTTTTAATGACATTCGATGGGGAGCTATCAATATTAATGGGGCTTATGGCAGAAAGAAGGTAGAACTTGCTGAGTCAGCAAAGAGGATGCATCTGGATGTGCTAGGAGTAAGTGATATTCGGGTAAGGGGAGATAATGAGGACGAGATAGGAGATTATAAAGTGTACTTGACGGGTGTTAGAAAGGGAAGGGCAGAGTCTGGGATAGGGCTCTTTATCAGGAATACCATTGCACTCAACACAGTTTCTGTTAGGCACGTAAATGAGCGAATGATGTGGGTAGATTTGTCAGTTGGGGGAATTAGGACAAGAATTGTGTCCGTGTATTCACCATATGAGGATGCAGATGAGGATGAAGTTGACAAGTTTTATGGAGCATTGAGTGACATCGTAGTCAGGGTCAACAGCAAGGGTAGAATAGTGCTAAAGGGCGTTTTCAATGCGAGAGTTGGGAATAGAATTGAAGGATACGAATGGGTGATTGGTAAATGTGGGGAAGATATGGAAGCTAATGGGAATGGGAAGCGTTTGCTGGACTTCTGTGCTAGTATGGGTTTAGCTGTTACGAATACATTCTTCCAGCATAAGGCTATTCACCGCTACACATGGAAGGCTAGGGGTACCAGATCCATAATAGACTATATCTTAACAGACTTTGAATTCAGGAAATCTGTTAGGAATGTACGAGTTTTTCGCGGATTTTTCGATGATACCACTATCTGATCTGTAGTGAACTAAGTATCTCTAGGCATAGGGTAGAAAAAGCGAAATCTCTCTGCAAACGAATAAGGGTAGAAAATCTCCAGGACGAGGAAATTAGACAGAAATACATGGATATGATTAGTGAGAGGTTTCGAACAGTAGACAGTAAGCAGGTTCAGGATATGGAAAGTGAATGGGTGGCATACAGGGATGCTGTAGTAGAAACAAAAAGGGAATGCCTAGGAACAACTGTGTGTAAAGATGGGAGAAGGCGAACATCTTGGTGGAATGATGAAGTGAGAGCAGCCTGTAAACGTAAAAAGAAGGCTTATCAGAAATGGCTCCAAACAAAGGCCGAGGCAGACAGGGATTTGTACGTAGATGAAAGAAACAGAGCAAAACAAATAGTTGTTGAATCCAAAAAGAAGTCATGGGAAGATTTTGGTAATAACCTGGAAAGGCTAGGTCAATCAGCAGGGAAACCTTTCTGGACAGTAATAAAGAATCTTAGGAAGGGAGGGAAAAAGGAAATGAACAGTGTTTTGAGTAATTCAGGTGAACTCATAAGGATATAGGGAATATTTTGAACATCTTCTCAATGTAAAAGGAAATCTTCCAGGTGGTGTTGCATACAGTCGAGCTCATGGAGAGGAGGAAAATGATGTTGGTGAAATTATGCTTGAGGAAGTGGAAAGGATGGTAAATAAACCCCATTGTCATAAGGCAGCAGGAATAGATGAAATTAGACCTGAAATGGTGAAGTGTAGTGGGAAGGCAGGGATGAAATGGCTTCGTAAAGTAGTAAAATTAGCGTGGACTGTTGGTAAGGTACCTTCAAATTGGACAAAAGCAGTAATTGCACCTATCTATAAGCAAGGGAACAAGAAGGATTGCAACAAGTATCGAGGTATCTCATTGATTACTATACCAGGCAAAGTATTCACTGGCATCTTGGAAGGGAGGGTGCGATTAGTCGTTGAGAGGAAGTTGGATGAAAACCAGCGTGGTTTCAGGCCACAGAGAGGCTGTCAGGATCAGATTTTCAGTATGCGCCAGGTAATTGAAAAATGCTACGAAAGGAATAGGCAATTGTGTTTATGTTTCGTAGATCTAGAGAAAGCATATGACAGGGTACCGAGGGAAATGATGTTCAATATACTGGGGGACTATGGATTTAAAGATAGATTAATAAAATCAATCAAAGGCATTTATGTTGACAATTGGGCTTCAGTGAGAATTGATGGTAGAATGAGTTCTTGGTTCAGGGTACTTACAGGGGTTAGACAAGGCTGTAATCTTTCACCTTTGCTGTTCGTAGTTTACATGGATCATCTGCTGAAAGGTATAAAATGGCAGAGAGGAATTCAGTTAGGTGGAAATGTAGTAAGCAGTTTTGCCTAAGCTGACGACTTGGTCTTAATGGCAGACTGTGCCAAAATCCTGCAGTCTAGTGTCTTGGGACTGGAAAATAGGTGCAATGAGTATGGTATGAAAATTAGCCTCTCGAAGACTAAATTGATGTCAGTAGGTAAGAAATTCAACAGAATTGAATGTCAGATTGGTGATACAAAGCTAGAGCAGGTCGATAATTTCAAGTATTTAGGTTGTGAGTTCTCCTAGGATGGTAATATAGTAAGTGAGATTGAATCAAGTTGTAGTAAAGCTAATGCAGTGAGCTCGCAGTTGCGATCAGCAGTATTCTTTAAGAAGGAAGTCAGCTCCCAGACGAAACTATCTTTACATCGGTCTGTTTTCAGACCAACTTTGTTCTACGGGAGCGAAAGCTGGGTGGACTCAGGCTATCTTATTCATAAGTTAGAAGTAACAGACATGAAAGTAGCAAGAATGATTGCTGGTACAAACAGATGGGAACAGTAGCAGGAGGGTACTCGAAATGAGGAGATAAAGTCTAATTTAGGAATGAACTCGATGGATGAAGCTGTACGCATAGACCGGCTTCGGTGCTGGGGTCATGTGAGGCGAATGGAGGAGGATAGGTTACCTAGGAGAATAATGGACTCTGCTATGGAGGGTAAAAGAAGTAGAGGGAGACCAAGACGACGGTGGTTAGACTCGGTTTCTAACGACTTAAAGATAAGAGGTATAGAACTAAATGAGGCCACAAAACTAGTTGCAAATCGAGGATTGTGGCGACGTTTAGTAAATTCTCGGAGGCTTGCAGACTGAACGCTGAAAGGCATAACAGTCTATAATGAAAATGTATGTAGGTATGTATGTATGTATGTATGTATGTATGCATGTATGCATATATTAGTTGAAGTATCATTAGCCAGTGTGTCCTTTCTTGTTTATTTGTTACAGTAAAGTAGTTAAGATAGTGTTTCCGAAGTAGTAGAAGTTCGGTATTTTCTCCCAGAGTCGACGGCAAGAGCGGCCGCCGGTGCCGATGTCAGGATAGGGTCGCCGGGACCCTCAAGGTACCCAGAGATACCATCATCCCAAATACTGAGGGGAGCAGCCAAGGCGATGGCCACTAAGGACCATGTAGCATTGTTCGGCCCAAGGAGAGAGTGGGCGGTTGGAGCCCATCTTCCAAGCCACTCCCAAACATGACAGTCCCAAAGGAGGCAGTTTAGACGGAGACTCGGCCGGAGGGATGTGGGCTCATACACCACGCCGGCATCTTTTGCAGGTTGATACGACGTGGCCACAGGTGAAATACGGGTACTGCAACATCGAATTTTGGGGCGACAGTAACTGTTTCATATACAGTGCTACATGTGGTGCAGGTAAGGTGGGCGACTGTGGAGGACGAGTGTACGGAGTTCCTAACTCAGGTTTGGAGGCAGGGGCGGTAATGGCAGAATAATAATGAAATATTGAAGGGAAGGTTTTCATAAAAGGACTTAAACAAAATATACCTTAACTTAGGATATAACTTAAATACCTACAATTTTTCACAACCAACAGGGGCAGAAGGCCTCCTTATTTTAACTTTGTTTATATAAAATTTAAAGTAATAAGATGCTCAGGAAAGAAATATAATTAATTCATAGACATCATCTTTTGGTGGCATATAATTAAAAGCAAACTCCTTCACACAGGTTTTACTTGAGGCGGATGGACCCTAAAAATTCTTTCGTTTTCTGGGTTACTCAAAAATGGGTGACAGTTGTAAGGAAATCAAGTATTATACAAGGTCCATGAAATCTTGGGAGCAAGCTTGCCTGCTGGAACAAAATTTTTAACCCGTCGCCATAAGACCTATCTGTGTCGGTGTGACGTAAGGCAACTAGCAAAAAAAAAAATTTTAACCACGACCTGGTCTCCAACTTTTAAATTGATGGGTCTTCGTCCACGATCATTTCGCTTCATTGTAGTTACCATTTTTAGGTTAGGTTTTAACTTTACTTTATTATCACTTGTAATGTTCAGCTAGTACTGCAAAATTGTATATGATGATATGAATTTAGAAAGTTAAACTAATAGTGTTTTTTGTAATACTTTCTTTCCATGGAATCGCTTGTTTTACTCTTGTGTTGTTGTTGTTGTTAGGTAATTATGTTTTGACTTTACATTATTATTAAACTGTTGTAAGTGACCATTGCCACCGGGATATTTCCCATTTGCTATGTATTTCATGATAATAATCGTACCGGTGTCCCGTGCATTTAAAACTAGCGCCTTGTAGGAGGCCACCTATAACAGGAAATCGGATCATTTCGGACATAGTTTGAACATTCCTCGATTACTATCAACTTATGCGCACCCTCTGGGGTGAAGATGAAATATTAATTTTCAAAGTAATTTTGTGTGTCAAGGTTTCCTAAACTGAATTTATTATAGTTGCTTTCTGGTGTTCTAAAGTTATCAACACTTTTATCTCTTCCCGCCAACTTAATATGTTACCCATTAAGAATATTTGTACATTTATTTATGTAAACAGTCAGAAATTGTTTATATTTATTAAATTAACCGATAGGAATTGTGGGTATGCCAGGGCCTAGGCCCAGAGAAATCTGGAACCTTCCTCTCCGCTATAAAAGCTGAAACATTTCGGGCCATGTTGTCTTAGTGATCACTCCTGCCTAGTGGTTCAGAGTGTGCTCATACAGGAGGCAGGGGCTGTCTCATCCATCTCCCTATCAGCACAAGGTAATGACAGACCGTTTGTAAACATGTAATAGTCGCAGAAATATAGTTTGAGGGGAAGGTTTCGAATTCTTAGTAATGCAACGTTGATTTTCTCAATGTAAGTTTCAAACTTTAAATGTAAATATCAAACAAGTCTAGAGAACTGAACCAAACAAGTCCACCGACAGTGGGAATCAAATGTGCAAAAACAAGCTTCTGCCCCATCCGAACAAGTTTTAAACCCGGTTGGTGATCCATAACATCTTCCTCCTTTTTTATTGGTAATTCCGCTTTTGATCCTCCTCAACCTCCGGCACCCTCTCCGGTCAGATCACCGGGCATTAGCAGCTTACCCCACCCTTTAGCCATGTTGCTTAAGGGGATTTCGAAATTTCCCGTGAATTCAACAAATGACGCCATAAACTTCCGAAGATTTCTTGTAGAATTCCAGGACCATGCTTTGGTGTTTGCTCTGTCGCACTCACGAATCTGGCAAATAATCTATCCTTACATTGCTGGTGTCCTCTCAGCTAAGATCGTTAAGGCCATATCGGAAAGGAGTTCTATTAATACATTTCATGCTCATTTGTTGGCAAAATTTTATTTCCGCGAGAGCTCTATCATCTCTGATCCAAAAATATTACTCCCGAGTCTAAAGGCTAGATGAGAATCTAGCGGGCTTCATACAAGACATTAAGTTTTATACCGGAGTTTTTGCCTTGCATTATTCTGAAAGTCAAATTGTACAGGCTATCATCAAAGGAATTTCCCCATCTTACAGATCATATTTATGTTTTGCTTCCAGTCCGCAAACGTTTACGGAACTTGAGGCCATGTCCATGTCCACGGAAGGAGTAAGACGTTTTTTTCGGAAAATCTTGGTGTGACTGACTTAATTGAATACAAGATCGAGGTTACGGATACCGTTCCGTGAGATTTCCTCCATACGGATTTTCTCCGCCGAAAATGAAGGCCCTCAAGGAAATCATAGACCAAATGCTGACGGATGGTATCATTAAACCCTGTCCGGCTCTATGGCTAAATGGTTAGCGTACTAGCCTTTGGTCACAGGGGTCCTGGGTTCGATTCCGGCAGGGTTTGGAATTTTAATCACCATTGTTAATTTCCCTGGCACGGGGGCTGAGTGTATGTGTTGTCTTCATCATCATTTCATCCTCATCACCTGCGCCTGGCGACCCGAAACCGTCCTGGGATCTCCCGGCACTAAAAGCCATACGCCATTTCCATTTCATTTCATTCAACGCTGGAATTCGGCGTATTCTTCACCCATTTTCTGGTGCCCAAACCTGAAGGCGGCTTCAGGCCAGTAATTGATTTCAGGGCGTTAAACCGTGAGATTGTAGTACAATCAGTACCCCCTTACAACATGTATTCATGTTTTTTTCCTTTCGTAAGGCTAAGATCTTCACCATCTTAGATTTTAACCCAGCCTACAATCAGATACCTCTGGCGGAAGAATAGAAATATCTGACTGCTTTTGCTATCGACTGGAATCTGTATGAATACAAACGCGTGCCTTTCGGGAACTCCCGCGTCATCGGTGGTTCTTACTAGACTTCTAGATAGGGTCTTCTCCGGTATACAATTTGAATATCTGTACCATTATCCAGATGATATTTTTATTTTCTATGAGGCCTTTGAAGAACCATTAGTTCATCTAGAGGACCGTTAGTACAGCTTTACGAAGGCATATTAGAGCTTCCTCTAGGGAATAAAGAGTAGGGAATCCTCTTGTATTCACTCTCAACTTGATATTGAGATGACTAGGATTTTGTAACCTTTAAATCTCACTCTCAATTTTGTAAAATTTCTCTCCATCTAGTCACCTCCGTAGTATAGGCACAGCCTCTCTAACGTCGGGATATAAGCCATAAGCTCACATAGGGTTTTAAGTATTTTCATGTGAGTTTCAAGGAGTGCAAGTGGTCGCCTCCTAACATTTTGATTTCTGGCCAGTAACTTTAACCATTGTTCTTACCAGAGGCCACGTAGAATGGGTACTTGTTACCCCTGTTTAAGTCAATTTTAGTCTTTTCATTTTAAGGCAAATCAGACTGTTGTGCCGACAAGACAGTGAATGCAGTTTTTTTTTGTTAAATGTAGGTTGTGTCTTTGATAGACCTGGAAAGTGAAAATTTTAGAGAATAGTCTCCTACAGTTTAAATTTCTAGAGCAAAGACGCTCTTCCTCCTAATGTAAAAATTGGGAGATCCGTCTCCTTGAATGTTAGTTGAAAGGAGGCAATAGTACTCATGTAAACTTTGTAATTTGGGAGCTTCAAGCTTAGGTTGTTAATTTTTTGTTATCTGATTTTCTAACATTGTCACTCAAGCTCAGCAGCCAGATCTTGTATCTGTATGTTGTTATTTGCTTAGCAAAGTGTAATGTGTCAAAAGGAAAAAGAAGTAAAAGAAATGTAGCTCAAATTTTAAAGTTTTAAATTAATATTTCTGCTTTTGTATATCCAGCCATTCATGCCCGCACCTTCTTTCAGCTCTGCGTTCCACACAGTCCCTGGAACAATAATAATCTTTGTGTTGTTTACGTAAGTTTCCTCATCGTCGTATTTCTGTCATTTCAGTATTCTAATCAGCTCGTGTGATTAAACGTATGCAAGTGTAATGGACTAGTGTAACTTGGAAACAATTCTCTAACCCATCGGTAAATAGAGAAAATTTCGAGCTCGATTAGTAGGTATTATTATTATTATTATTATTATTATTATTATTATTATTATTATTATTACTTGAGAGGTGTAGCTATGAAGTTGTTTACGTCAATTAGTATTATTATTATTTACGTAGTTATGTACGGACTTTATTTGGTATAAACCGTGGTCATATAATTTATCATTTGTGTGTTGTATGATCTGTCTTGTGTAACAAAACATGTGAGGTTATGTCACGATACCTCTGCTGTATGTATATTAATAAGACTTTATTTAATGTAAGAACATGTAATTAAGAGTATACCTGAATAATGAATTATTACCTGTAAATATGATGCATAATTGCGATGTAATGAAGGTTATTGGAGACTCGAGAAGATGCGAGAAAACTTGTTGTGTCATACTTTTCTAGAAGCCTGGCCAGGCAAGGTATATAAAGAGACAGTCTTGAGAGATGAGTTGAGTTGTTAGTGAGGAGTTGTTAGTACGTGTCCGAACTCATGTTGTGAGTTTGTTGTGTTGATAGTTGGTTGACATGTTAATGTGGCAGTCTTCTTCTTCTTGGAGTCAGTTCAAGATGTCAGTTCATTAGCGTGTGTGTATAATGTGTATATAATTTGTAAATAAATCTGTATACACAATTAACAACATCTCCTGTGTGTGTCATCGTGATTACGATAAACTTAATGCTTTATTTCTATCCGACGTGTGCATTTATAATATCATAATTGACCACCACTCTATTAATTTAAGTATTTTTCATGAGCTGATCAACTGAATAACCCTAGTTTATATAATAATGTCAGCTTATATTTTAGTTGATGAAGTCATTGTTGTGGTAGAATAGCTGAGATACATTATTTAAAAATCATTAGCCTGCTTGAGTAACACTTGAGGTGCTGTTTGAAGATAATATGGCATAAGGTGTAATATACGTACTAGTATATAACAATAGCGTTACCTTAAATTTCTTGAGTTTTGAAAATAATGTAAGATGCGGGACATGTACTCAGTAAATATCTCTGACCATATCTGATTCAGCAGCTTAGACTAAAGTTGGCGTAAGATTTATTTTCTGCAAGGATCTAATTTTTCCTTTTGCCAAAAATATGAATGGATGTTATTGATCAGTCGTAGACTATTAGAGGCATTAAAGCCATATGTCGTAGAACCAGTGAATGAGAGTATTATATAATTTTGAATGATTATGGTTCATTATACGGTATTTCACTTTTTCAAACACAGCTTTGCTACGCCAATATGATAACGCGGGTGCAGAGCTATGTTAATATACAAAAGTTGATAAATAAAATTCCAATTAGACAGTTTAGCTGGAATCTGATGCGAGCATTGGCTCGTAGAATAGGCTTCAGTTGTTCTTATAAATTCAAATTGGTAACCACGTTCTTTGTATAAAATATTTTATTTAAAAACTGCATTCCAACGAAACTGTCCCATTGGACGTAATATACTCGCTAAGAGAAATGGCATAATTATAACAGCTGTATCAAACCATAATCAAATATTAGGATTGAGATTGTGATTTAAAAGTGAGCAGGATTTCTTCAGCACCGTCACTACAATCTTATCAATAAGCCCGAATGGCAAGCCAGTTCACATCCTAAAATTATAATTAATTTTATTTGACCCAGGAGAGAAGTGGAAAAAGAGACTATAGAAACGTACGAGCGGAATTAATTTGATGATTTAGTACTGTTAAATATTTTATGTTTAGAAATTGATACCAATTTTAAAACATCTAAGTGGCTAATATATCATTAATCAGCCAATTATGTAGTCTGCTATAAGAGAGGAAATTTTAGTTGGCCCTGTTAAAAATTAATCCAACGCATCACTCCGAATTGTCGCTTGAAGTTGACGGCTTCGGGTGTAATATTACTTAAAATGAAATTAACATGCGAGTTCTCTTGAAACGTGCTCGACGCCTCAGATTGCACCCGTGTGTTATTACTGAACAACCCTCTCGCTTCACTACCTACATGTGCTCTAATTGCATATTCAGTTCCTACCCATTGCCTAATGCCACTGATTATTATAGAAGTTCAAAAGTTCGTAATTTAAAATTACAGCATGTATTTGATAAATTGGGTGATTTTTGTTATTGACGTAATATATCATTACTGCTCAATTCTTCATTGTTTCGGGAAGGTGCCGTGCTGACTGATAATCATAAACTTCAAGAAAATTAACTTAAGGCGACACTCTGGAGGTAAAAATCGAAATTTTTTTTAATGCTGAAATCGAAAGGATTGAGTTTATTTTTTCTTGTCACGAAGTTATTCTGCTGAATTCAAACAATTTATCACTGTAATAATGCTTTGTTTTTCAATTGCAATTTTACATTTAAATCCCATTTCCTCCCATAATATTCTGCAAAATGTAACAAAATTTGTGTGGTACAGGTATCACAGCTATATTAAAAACCTGCGTATGGAAGTTTTGATTACAGAATTTTTCAAATAGTAAGGATTTTTAAGTCGAAAATTTTAGAACATAAAAATTACAAAAACTTGAGTACGATATATCTCCTTATATAAATTATGTAGAGAAAAATCGATACGTAGTGCTTTTATGAAAAGTATTATCTACCTAATTACGAATTTACATTCACTTGTTAATTAAATTTCATGAAAAAATGGAATTAAAATTTCATAAAAATGTATTGGATGAACTATTAATTGTATATGAAAGAAATGTTCGTGATATCTTTACTTGTATGTAGGTGACACCTTACGTGAAAATCCATGCATTAGATAAAAATATATTTTTTATCTCGGGAGTGTCGCCTTAATTACCTTTTCCTTTTTTCTTTAAAGAAAATGCTAATCGTGCTATGTGTTACATACAAGCTACTGTCAGAAGAATTTCCTTTCATGTCAGGACTTCATCAAAGACGCTGTAAGTTGTCCCTGTCCGGAAGATGAAGATAAATCCACTCATGCTTGAACCTCATTTTATCTGCGGATAGAAACGAATTAATTCATGACAGTACTCGTACGGAACGAACTGACTACGTCGTCAAAGCTCTTAGCTGTTATCTTGTTTTCGGAAGAGAGTGGGTTCGAACCGTACTGTCGGCAGCCCTGAAGACTTATTTCCATGGTTTCCCGTTTTCGCACCAGGCATGTACTGGGGCTGTACCTTAATATTAAAGCCACAGTCGCTTCCATCCCAGTCCTACGCCTCTTCCATTCCACCGTCGCCGTAAGATCGCTCTGAGTCCGTGTGACGTAAAACAAATAGCAATAAATCAAATTACTCAAAACAATTATGTAATCCATAAGAGATGAAAGGGTGGTAAATATTTAATAATGTTTGCTGAGAAGGAATACCGGTAATGTATGAGAATGAAGATTCATCAAGTGATATTGGTAAACACGTATCTCCTTCTCAGAAGATCTTATACGCCTCTTATAGGTAGGCAGAGTTTAAGGAAACACATGATAAACAACTGATAGGGAATATGTCAACTGGGTGATAGCCTTAAATGCATATTGATTGATTGATTGATTGATTGATTGATTGATTGATTGATTGATTGATTGATTGATTGATTGATTGATTGGCCGAGAAATACTTACTGTTTTATTAAACGCAACATTGACATTCATGGCATGTAAACAATTCTTAGTTTTTACTCTCCATTTCGGTAGCTTGGCAATTAAGTCTTCTTCCCGACAGGAGTGGGAAGCTCCGGAGAGGTATAATGATGAACAGAGCCTGGGAAGAAGCTTAACTCTCCAAAGAGCAAACTCTCCACTTCGGCAAGCTTTTTCTCCTATGTTTGAACGAACAACTTGTCGGAAGTGGAGTAATCTGAGTTAGTCCCCCACTCAGACAACGATTTCCTTCTGTAATATTTTTTCTTGCCGCCTCGCTAATGGCTTTCAGTGTAGTCGTGCACCTTCTTCCATTCAAAGATGTCTATATAAATATTCTACGTGCTACATTTCTTAGAAGCAAATACTTATTGAAAGTGGCATAGCAAGTGCTAATTTTAGTGAATTACAGTGGACTGCAATATTCCTTTACTATAAAAAATCAAATGGGATATTTCGTAAATGATGATCAATAATGTAACGGTGAGCCATACAAAGAAAAAAAACAACAAAATAAACGTTTCAGTGACCATCTGGCCACAGGTGAACCACTTTCAAGGTTATCACATAATTATATATTTTAAATAAAGGGTACATATGTCCGCACATGGTTATGAGGATATTTAGGGGTTATAGTAAGGACGTAAAGGAGAGAGCATGTAAGTCTCTGGTAAGATCCCAACTTGAGTATGGTTCCAGTGTATGGGACCCTCACCAGGATTACTTGATTCAAGAACTGGAAAAAATCCAAAGAAAAGCAGCTCGACTTGTTCTGGGTGATATCCGGCAAAAGAGTAGCGTTACAAAAATGTTGCAAAGTTTGGGCTGGGAAGACTTGGGAGAAAGGAGGCGAGCTGCTCGACTAAGTGGTATATTCCGAGCTGTCAGTGGAGGGATGGCCTGCAATGACATCTGTAGACGAATAAATTTGAATGGTGTCTTTTAAAGTACGAAAGATCACAGTATGAAGATAGAGTTTGAATTCAAGAGGACAAATTGAGGCAAATATTCGTTTATAGGAAGGGGAGTTAGGGATTGGACCGGGCGAGTTGGCCGTGTAGTTAGAGGCGCGCGGCTATGAGCTTGCATCCGGGAGATAGTGGGTTCGAATCCCTCTGCCGGCAGCCCTGAAGATGGTTTTCCGTGGTTTCCCATTTTCACACCAGTCAAATGCTGGGGCTGTACCTTAATTAAGGCCAGGGCCGCTTCCTTCCAACTCCTAGGCCTTTCCTATCCCGTTGTCGCCACAAGACCCATTTGTGTCGGTGCGACGTAAAGCCAATAGCAAAAAGTTAGGGATTGGAATAACTTACGAAGGGAGATGTTCAATTAATTTCCAGTTTCTCTGCAACCATTTAAGAAAAGACTAAGAAAACAACAGATAGGGAATCTGCCACCTGGGCGACTGCCCTAAATGCAGATCAGTATTGATTGATTGATTGATTGATTGATTGATTGATTGATTGATTGATTGATTGATTGATTGATTGATTGATTGGTAAGGCATGTTTCTGCTTGCGGTGGAAGGAACTCTATTTCGAATACGAATATAATACTTAGAAAACTCTAAAATATCTGTAAGAGTGGCCGTTATAAGTGGAATGACGTGTTTGTTCCACAAGAATATCCTCAGATTCTAACAAATAACTTAAAAGCATGCACATACAGGGTGCATCCGTGATGATGCTACATACTTTCAGGGATGCTGCAGGACGGCAAATGGACCAATTTAAGATAAGGAACCATATTCCTGAAACGATCGAGTCAGAAGTTAAGCAAACTTTTCTGCAAGTTCCGTTACCGGGTACAACTTCATGTTGAATAGGGCTGATCAACGTACCACTTCAACTCGTAACACAGACTGAACCCTACAGTACAGACATTGCACACCGATCATGTCAGTATACAGTGTGCCATGAGTTATTCTCCTAGCCTCTTCTGCTCGTCATGATTTTCTCCCCTATTGTACTCTTAGCACATGTAGTGTGCAGTACAGTCTGAGGTATCCGACCAATTTTTTTGCTTTAACGTTTGACTGTCAGCCGCATTGGTGTAGTGGATATAGCGTTGATGTACTAATCCCGAGTTAATGAGTTCAAACCCGACTAAGCTCGCTGGCTATTAAGGGTGTTCAAATGTGACAAACCCATGTCGGTGGCTTCTGGCACGTTGAAGAAATACTGCGGGACGAAATTCTGTCACCCCGGCGTCTGTTAAGGACGGATTGACTTTAACCCTTTCCCGCCCGCATTTTCACTCCGCTTATCCCCAGGTTTCAACCTATTATTTAGAAAAAACTGAAACAGACCGTATGGTTTCAGAAAAAGTTAAATACAGTAAAAACTATTGGTCACAATGAATTCAAATTTTCAATAACATAAGAAAATATACCATCACATCCATTTCTCTGTTTATTGAGTCATAATGTGTTCCCCCCCCCCCTCCTCGTGATACTCGACACAGAGACAGTCTGCATTTGTCACATTCCCATGTTGTCTGAATCCCTCAAAACCAATAATCACGTGATTTTGGAAGTGGAATGATGCCCATGTATATATCGCCATCAGGTCCGATTTATCGATATTCGTTTTCATTCATATCACTGTTATCACTAAAATTATCTTCGTTGATACATTATTCACTCATTGAAAATTCACCTTCACCCCTACTCAAGGATTCTGTGTCACTTTTTTCGCCCATATTCAGCTCAGTTTCAATATACGCGATATTCAATCTCGCCATGTTTACGGACGAAACAGCTGACCCGCGCTCGCGGAAGTTCAAGACCGTTGCCTAGGCAACGTCAAGACAGATTATCTCTCTTCCTTTATTCCCTAAGACTTGTAGATTGCACTGCGTGTTCATAAATGCCTTATAAACACTTGTCTGATGAGAAAAATAAAAAAACTATCACACAGATCGCAGACTAATGCAGATTTTGCAGTCGGGCGCTTTCGGGCGCTAAGGACCGGAAGGCTAAATGAACAGTCGGGCGCTTTCGAGCGCTAAGGGCGGAAAGGGTTTTATTATTTATTTTTTTTGCTAGGGGCTTTACGTCGCACCGACACAGATAGGTCTTATGGCGACGATGGGATAGGAAAGGCCTAGGAGTTGGAAGGAAGCGGCCGTGGCCTTAATTAAGGTACAGCCCCAGCATTTGCCTGGTGTGAAAATGGGAAACCACGGAAAACCATCTTCAGGGCTGCCGATAGTGGGATTCGAACCTACTATCTCCCGGATGCGAAAGGGTTTTAAACAACTTGGATTATTAATAACGTCTGATTTGAACGTTTCCTGATCTTAAATTGATCCATTTGCCGTTCTCCTTCACCCCTGAAAGTTTGTAATATCATCAAGGATACACCCTGTATATTATGTGCAAAAGTTTGCGTTGTGTAAATTATTGTGAATTGGTGATAATATGAGACAAATGAGACGCTAGGAATATAGCCAACTTGTTGTGGCACTTAAGTAACTTGATACAGTTTATGTACTTATCTGCCAACAGCTTTCTTTGGTGTCAACAATTGGACTGAGTCCAAGTTAGTTGCTTTCGTGCGTGGTTAATTGGCCCTGTTGTCCATGGGGTGTGATGGGGGGTGGAAAGTAATCTCTTTGTTCAGCGGAAAATTGAAGAATGCTACCTAGTGCATAAAGTTTGTCTTCGCGTGTGTTCGAATGAATGCATGACAACGACGTTGGAATAAATACATGTGAGGTAATGTGTTAAACAGTATCTTGTATGATTTTATTTTTGTTCATACCTACATAACGGTCTCGATTGGCAGACCGCAGTCTAAATTAATGAAATTCAGTGCCGATAAGAACAATCCTCTTTACACTACTCCATTATAATAAAGCAACATTTCACATTAATTTTCGTTAGCTCTTAATGAATCCCACTGGAGGTTACTCAGACGGAAGTACGTCTGGAATGTGGGACAGGTTACTCGTATTGGCACTAAATACTATGAATTAAGACTGCGGATTGCCACTCTAGACCGCCGTGTAGGTTATTAATATATTATACTAAAAATAAAATCATACAGGATATTCTTTAATCCATTACCCCACCTGTATTCCATCAATGCCATTGTCATGCGATCATTCTAATGCACGCCAAGACAAATTAGCCACGGCCAGGTAGCATTCCCCGAAGCCTTTGCGGAACAAATAGATTACCTTCCGCCTCCCCTCACACCCCACATACAAGCGGGCAAGTAAAATCACGCATGCAAACTACGAACCTGGGCTCAGTCCAACTGTTGACACCAAAGAAGTTGTTCATGAGTAAGTACACTAACTGTATCAAGTTGCTGAATTCCCAATGAAAAAGGGTTATGTTCATAAAATCACATTTGTTCATTCATCAGCAATTCAAAATCATTGACAAGTTTAATAATAATACTGTTAATGGCTTTAAGACCCACTAACTAGTTTTATGGTTTTCGGAGATGCCGAGGTGCTGGAATTTAGCTCCACAGGAGTTCTTTTACGTGCCCGTAAATCTACCGATGCGAGGCTGACGTATTTGAGCACCTTCAAATATCACCGGAATGAGCCAGAATCGAACATGCCATGCTGAGGTCAGAAGGCCAGCGCCTCAGCCGTCTGAGCCAATCAGCGCGGTGTATTGACAATTTTTTCCAACGTAAACTTCTTTACATAACATGTATGCTATGTTTAATATAATTTGTTAGAATCTGATCGTTCTTCTAGAACGAAATATGCCATTCCACTTATATTAATCACTTTTACAGGTATTTTATAGTATTCCAAGTAGTATATTCGTGTTCGATAGACTGGAAAGAAATGATTATTTGACTGCGTCAAAACTGAAAAAGAAATGGCTTTATACTTATCACAATTAAGGCAGAAATTGCTGCGAGTTACAAATTATGTTCTGAATTAGTATGTCAGACTTTGGAGCCGATCGGCGTGTAACACATCCATTTACATTGTAGACGACTATGGTTTCCAGCGTTCAGTATCCAAGCCTTTGTGAATTAACTAAGTGCCTCCAAAATCTTCTGTTGAAACTATCACTGTAGTCTCGTTTAGTTCCGCACCTCTTACCTTGAAATAAATGAAACGCACCGTACTATTCTTACCTTGTTCCCTCTCTGCTTCCCTACCCTCTATGACCGAGTCTACTATTGTCCTAGATAAACTATGCTCCCCTGTTCATCTCGCTTGATACCACCTCCGAAACTGGTCCACGTACTTACAGTAGCATCATTCATAGAGTTCATTCGTAACTTTAACCTTTATCTCTTCATTGTGAATGCTCTCCTGCCATTGTTTCTACCAGCTGTCTTTACAACTGCCTCCATGTCAGTTACTTTCAATTTATGAATAATATACACAATCTGATCAAAGGTATCCGGACCGGGCGAGTTGGCCGTGCGGTTAGGAGTGCGCAGCTGTGTGATTGCATCCGGGAGATAGTGGGTTCGAGCCCCACTGTCGGCAGCCCTGAAGATGGTTTTCCGTGGTTTCCCATTTTTACACCAAGCAAATGCTGGGGCTGTACCCTAATTAAGGCCACGGCCGCTTCCTTCCCACTCCTAGGCATTTCCTATCTCATCGTCGCCATAAGATCTATCTGTGCGACGTAAAACAAATTATTAAAAAAGTACCCAGACAACTCACTGAATACGTAAACTAGACCCTACATGTCATTACGACCTCGGCTACTGATATAAAAGGCGGATGCGAGTTCCCTGTCTTTCATACGTGCAGAATGAATTGTGCAAAAATGCTTAGTGACTTCGAACGTGGAATGGTTGTTGGCTCCCACATCAGTATTCAGACGTTACGTCATTTCTACTTTTCTGAGTTTGCCCAAGTCTACTGGCGGGGACATGAATGCGCAGTGGAAACAGGAATACACAACCACGACAAAACCACGGCCGGGCAGATCAGGTTTGTTGATCGACAGTGACAATCGAGCATTGAAGAAGGGGGTACAGGAAATTTGCCTGGAATCATGACATGCCACTCCATAGCACGTGAATTCTACAGTGCCACTAATGGTGCAGCTAGCTTCATGACTGTGCTCTAGAAGATACGGGACTGGGGTTTTAATGCCCAGGTATCCTCCCATAAATTACGCATATCACCCTTGAATGCTAGGCACCGGTTTCGGTGGTATAAGCAGAACTGCCACTGGTCCGCGGGCGACTGCAGATGCTTGATTTGAAGTGAAGAATCACGTTATACCATGTAGCAGTCAAATAAACGATAGGTACCAGCCTATACAGGTAGGGTAACAGTGTGTAGTCTTTTCCTTTTACTGAAGGGACTTGGTGTTTTGTAATACTGCACTGCATAGCACATAAAAGGTGGAAGGATATGAGAACATCTTGACCAGCTGCGTGTTATCCGCGGTAGAAGACCAGTGAAAATGGGAAACCACGGAAAACCATCTTCAGGGCTGCCGACAGTGGGGCTCGAACCCACTATCTCCCGGATGCAATCACACAGCTGCGCACTCCTAACCGCACGGCCAACTTGCCCGGTCCGGATACCTTTGATCAGATTGTGTATATTATTCATAAATTGAAACTGTGAGTTTTACCGTGATAATGCCCCCCGCCCTAAAGCGAAGACTGTTCATAAGTGGTTTTGCATCGAGCTCGATAGCTGCAGTCGCTTAAGTGCGGCCAGTATCCAGTATTCGGGTGATAGTGGGTTCGAACCCCACTGTTGGCAGCCCTGAAGATGGTTTTCCGTGGTTTCCCATTTTCACGACAGGCAAATGCTGGGGCTGTACCTTAATTAAGGCCACGGCCGCTTCCTTCCTGCTCCTAGCCCTTTCCTGTCCCATCGTCGTCGTAAGACTCATCTGTGCCGGTGCGACGTAAAGCAGGTTGTAAAAAAAAGTGGTATTGCATATTATGATTTCATGTGATGCATGTTTCTGTGCCTCAAACTTGTTTACACTGTGCGCAGCAGGCAAATGTCTGAGACACCATAGTGTCGCTAAACACAGTTCAGGTTCTATTTTTGTCCGATAGGAGGCATTTGTCGTGCCTGTCCACAGGTGTAACGTCGATGGCATACAGACAGCACGTGTAGGACTGAGATAAACATGGCAAGATTACCTTACTCATTTCTCCTAATGACCGTATTCGAAGTATGACATTGCTGCAAGAAGGATGGCAACAAGAGCATATCGCCGCTCGTGTTGGAGCGAGTTAGAGTGATGTCTCCAGAGTTTAAAAGTATTCCAGGGAGGCACCAATGGCTGCTGATCGACAACGGACGGGATGCTGCGCCAAACAACTCGCAGGGAGGATCGATATTTTTTTTAGAACGTCGGAGACCTATTCCTGCTTCTGCCTCGTTCAGTCAGGACCTTCGGTGAGGTATCGCACCAGAGTGAATGCGTCGGATCAGGCAGTGCAAAATAGGCTGCACGACGGAGGACTGACATCACGGATTGCGCCTAAAGCTGCTTTAAACAATACCATAGGGCAACTGGTGTGAGGTGAGCCAGTGACATCAGGAATAGCGGAAGCGCACGCTCATTTCTGATGGGGTTACCATAAGCTTGCACACGTACAACAGGAGCATTAGGGTCTGGAGACGATCCGCTGATAGATGAAACGAGCCCATTATTCTGGAACGCCATCAGCAGCAAGGCGTTCCGTCATGTTTTCAGGTGAGATCATGCTTGGTCCACGTACGCCTATAATTAATATCCAGAGTCACGTGACTGGTGTGGTATAGAAAAACATCATCCAACCTGTAGTTAAAGGATTTGCTGCCACTTCGGTCGAGGGCTTTACTCTAGTGATTGATAATACTCACGACCATCGAGCCAGAGTGGTCGGTCAATTTCTCGAGACGCTGGCACACTCCGAATGTGTGGCTGGTAGCGCATTGTATAAGTTCTTTGTATGTACACTTTGTTAAAATCCAATTGAACATGTAGATACAAAGTTTGTTGTGGGTATCCCCATGGTTTGTGTCTAAATTTAGATTAATTACTTTTTGATAATAATGAAAATTAAGTATGATGAAATATTAAATGTGTGAAACTTACATCACCATGCGCTGATTGTTTTGTTGACAAACTAGAGACTTTTTCTAGGAGTATTCGCTTCCTGACCGATGATTTGCTTACCGTGGTTTGTACTTTCCTTCAATGTACAGAGCCTAACAATAAGGCAGCCCAAGCTTTCAGGACACATTTCTCATACGTTGTATATTGTCTGGAAAAGCTTAATTTCCATGTTGGAACTCGTGTTCCACGATTGTACATAGCATATTAATCATGGAAAACACACAAGAACAGAACGTACCAGCATACCACATGAACCCCTTTCTTGCATGAAATGTTCAAAATACCGGGAGAGTTGACCATGTGGTTAAGGGTGCGCAGCTGTGAGCTTGCATCTGGGAGATAGTGGGTTCGAACCCCACTGTCAGCAGCCCTCAAGATGGTTATCCATCGTTTCTCATTTTCAGATGAGGCAAATGCTGGGACTGTACCTTAATTAAGGCCACGGCCGCTTCCTTTCCACTCCTAGGCCTTTCTTATCCCATCGTCGCCATAAGACCTATCTGTGTCGGTGCGACGTAAAACAAAATCTAAAATAATGTTCAAAATGCCCTCCGTTGGAGTTGATGTATGCATCAACCCTCCGTTGCGTTGAAATATCCTTGGGGTATTGCGTATGGTTTCGCAGCCTTCCACATTAGGCGCACGAAGACTCTGCACCTTGTACTGGGATTTGATGCACATGCGCTTTCAAATGCCCCCACAAATAAAAGTACAGTATGTTTAGGTCCGGAGAGCGTGGAAGCGAGGGAAGCGTTTGTGAACCCGTGTCTATATAACATACTTTCTTCTTCTACCTGTGATGAATGTGCCCTCAAATTTTGACCTATCTTACTATTAGTATGTATGCAATGCCATGCGTGGTAAAGAGAACGGTATTAAACAATACATTTACCAAAATTCTTTAATCAGGCATAGGGAATTTTTGAAGGGAGAGAATAATTCCGATACTTCATCACTAGGAGGTATGGCAGCGCATTTTCAGTGTCATTGTATCTCATGAATACTCAATTTCCGAGCGTTGCAAATGAGATTTACGGAACGTAATACTCCTGTAGCCCGGATCCCACATAAATTATTGGGGCTCGTGGCTTGTAGAAAAAAAAATGATACGGCATATGAAAGCAAATCAACTTCACAGCCACGTTTTATCACAGGAGCCTCTGAAATTTCCAAAATTATGAAACATTAGGTGCGGCAAGTGTTGTTGGTCGGTATAGGAACAGAAATAAACTGGCCACCCTACGATTGGCAAACAACGGCTCGGGATGCCTCATCATTGCAACGAGTATTTTTAAGCACAAATAGATTAGAATGGTATCTTGATAAACATGCTCCATGCAGTTTATAAAAGCTTCCCGCATTATCATAAGGAAATCTAGATATCCGTTCATCTACTATTTACACAAAAATTTGTAATGATAATAATAATGTTATTGGCTTTACGTCGCACTAACTACATTTTACGGTGTTCGCAGGCGCCAAGGTACGGGAATTTAGTCCCGCAGGAGTTCTTTCGCGTGCCAGTAAATCTACCGCCACGAAGCTGACGTATTTGAGCACCTTCAAATACCACCGAACTGAGCCAGGATCGAACCTGCCAAGTTGGGGTCAGAAGGCAAGCGCCTCAACCGTCTGAGCCACTCAGCCTGGCACAATAATTTGTATTCCCGCAAAGTTGGGCAAGTGCCTTGAAAGATTCATCAAATAGCTTGTATCCTACCTTTATAATACCTGAATACCAGCATCTTACTGAACAGCGATCCCTTGGTTTAGATAGATAAGCCAGTAAATTAAGTGTAGGAAATAAAATGTGCTACCGAGCGAGATGGCTGTGTGGTTTAGGTCACGTAGCTGTGAGATTGCATTCGGTTGATACTGGGTTCGAACCCCACTGTAGGCTGCGATGAAGATGGTTTTTCAGTGGTTTCCCATTTTCACATCTAGTGAATGCTCGGGGGTGGGGGGCTGAATCTTCATTAAGGCCACGGTCGCTTCCATCCCATGTCCAGACCTGATCTATCCCATCGTCGCCTGGCCATGTGTTGGACGGAAAACAAATATCAAAACGGAACAAAAAATTGTTAGCAGTATTTTACTCGGAACCTTCAGAACATCTCGTCAAGGAGACCTAGGATCGAATGTGGTATTTTCAATAAATGTAGGCAAGTTGCTCTAGATCATATCCCAGGTACCGTGGTTTTGAAGCTTTGTACTACTACAAGTATTCAGGCTGCAGTTGCGAGGTGTATAGAAACACTAGTGTACCTACTGTGGTCTACTTGACCAGACTTCGATTCCCAGCTCTGTCACAAAGGATTTAAATCTTTGTATGAAAGCCACCTCATTTCAAAGTGAATTGCATTATTTTAATTTACTTCAGGCCACTATAATTCACTTATCAATAGTGGTATCAATTATGTTTTCAGTACAAACACCAGAGCCACATAGCTTACAAGACATCGGATGACGAAGTTCATGAAGTTGACCACAATGTTGTCCAAAGTTCTGAAACAGAGTATTATTATAATTTGTAATTAATGTACCCAGGTACAATAGGTACAGAATAACCAAGTAAATTTTCTCTGTTAGTGGTGGATTCGAATCTCTCAATTATAAACCCTCATCTGGCGTTATTACTGTTCGAGACGAGCCATTAGTGGTGCTGCAGTCATCCCAAGTTGTAGAATGGTAAGTACAATGAATTATACAATACTGTTACGTGCTCAAACGACCGTCAGCCTTGTCGCAGCCCCTTCCGTATTAACTGAAAGGGATGACTTAAGGCCGCTCGGGGAACCTCCCAGCCCGCACGAGCACATGCCGCGGTCTATTGTTCCCCTCGTCCAGGTTTTCCACGCGATTTCTGGAAGGTACAATGGGAATGTTCCATCTCCAGCCAAACCCCGAATGTTCTGGTAGCCAATCATGGAGGTATAAATACAAGGCCGCTGCAAGCGAGGTGGTTGTTGTGCCGGAGTGTCCTGAAGTAGCTGGCCTGGAGACTATGTACGGAACGGAAGACTGTACTATCTGAGAGTACTGTGTGTTTGTGTACTTGTATCGATTGAGGACCCCCGTGAGTCAGCGATTGAAACAGATATTGCGAGTGGTTTTTCTCTTGCTAGTGGCTTTACGCCGCACAGACACAGATAGGCCTAATGGCAACGATGGGATAGGAAAGGGCTGGGAGTGGAAAGGAAGCGACGTGACTTTTGCCTGGTGTAAAAATGGTAAACCACGGGAAACCATCTTCAGGGCTGCCGACAGTGGGATTTGAACCCGCTATCTCCCGGATGCAAGCTCACAGCCGCGCGCCCCTAACCACACGGCCAACTCACCCGGTATTTTGAGTGTAATTGGACCTGTGTTAATATTCGCTGTTATGAGTATCGTCCAGCTGTTGAATACTGTTGAGCTGTTGTTGACTGTATGAATTACTGGATGGTGCCTGGAGTCAAACCAAGGAATAGTCATCGTGTGTTGTGTATCCAGTGGCACTGTGTTCATACCAAGCGGTCTATATGAGGTGACTGGACTTGAAAGAGCGAAAGTAAGAATTATAGCCTTCCCCAGGTAATATAAGGGGCCGGACCACCCGCTGTGCCGAAATAAGAGAGACTTATAAATAGAAAGCAATTAGTGAGTGTGCCTATTCATGGCTGATTAGAATTGAGTGTGTATACAGAATGTATCAGAACTATACGGACAACAAAATCGGAGATGCTCTTCGTGTTACGTTAAGAACAATGGTGCAATCGGAATGGCAGAGACAATTTTTCTTTTCGGGAAAATGAGGTTTCCTTGTTACTTCCGGGCGCGCGATTCAAATTGATGAACTCTTCGTATTTGCTATGTCAGAGCACAAGCCGCTGCTGTGCTCAGAGAAAAGCAGGGGAGGGAGGGGAAGTTGTGTGTATGATGGAGACCGAAAATAACGCTTCGCGCGTATGCACAAGCTGCCTCGTTCGACTCGCAATGGATTGTTCCTGTCTCTTAACCCTTAATCGGGCGCGTAGCGGTCTGAACGACCGATTTCTAAAATTTTTGGTCAATGAATCCGTTTGAAGGTTAGCTATGCCCCCCTCCTCCAGACTATCTCCCCCAAGGGATCATCTAGCCACCTGATAGGGTAGCCCCTCCTGAGACGCCCTGTAGACAGGAAGGTAGATGTTCGAGTCAGTCTGCGGTCTTTTACACCGATGCGCCCGTTAGTGTAACTTGTCTCGGTCATTGTGACCAGTACGCGCCCGGCTGTGTTTTACTAGATTCGTTCAGTTTCGTGTGGATATACATCTCAATATGGACCCTGGGGAAGAGGAAATGATCCATTTATTGATAGTGTGTTGAAAAGGCAAAAAGTGAAAGAATAACTGCATTTGTGAAGGACAGAGACAGATCAGTATGATGCCTATTGGAAGAAGTTGATGAGGTAGCAGAAGATACTTCCAGACAGCAGCCACAAAGTGATGATGAAGGTGAAACTGACAATCTTCAGGTTAGTGACCATGATACAAATAGTGAGCTATCTGGTGATGACGGATGCGGCGCTGGTGTTTCTGAAGTGAATTTGACAGACAAAGACGGTAATACAAAATGGCGTACGCACCCAACATTTGCAAGGACTGGTCGTGGACCAGCTCATAATATTGTAACACGCCTTACAGGGCTTAAAGGTTTAGCCAGGAATGTTAAAACTCCAATTCAAAACTGGGAGCTATGTTTTCCAGACGATATTGTACAAAAGATTGTCGACTATACCAATATTTGGTTAAAACAATGACAATAATTCTTCAGTGTGTTCACATAAAGAAAATAGTGCAAAATTGAACTTGAATACGAACTCAAATATACGTAAAATAATGTATAATTCTCTCATATACATGTTTTTCACGAAGGTGGTTGCTATGCTGTAAAATTAGAAGATTTTATCATTTGAAATACAAACATTTCTAAAAAAAACCGTGTTTAATTTATGATTACTCATGCCAGAAATATTACAGTGACAATGGATGAAGGGGAGGATAAATATATATCTAGTTCAAACAACTTCCATTTTACAAACCAGAAAAAATAAATAAAACGGAAAGTTATTTTTCAAAGCTTTCAAAATTTATTTGTAAATCAACTCAATTTTCAACAAGTTTTTATTTTTCTAATGCGGTCATTGAGTACGTAAATATGTTTTAAATATTATCTAAATAAAAATAAACTTACTTGCAACAGTATTAAACTTAAGCATTTTTTTCAGATTCCAAGGCCGTACAATGAATTATGAAAATAATCGCTGCGGTCTAAAAGACCGCGCGCGCCCGAGAGTGTTCGTCGGAAGAGCGCGCCTGATTGAGGGTTAAGGGCCCCATACACGCGCAGACTTATTTTTATTTTTATTTTCTATACGCTTGGCCATCTGG